>NC_041390.1:267205768-267246884 GCF_002162155.2 Triticum dicoccoides | reverse complement strand
GGGGGGGGGGTAAATAGGCGATTTTTATGAAAGTCTTCAAAACATGGAAGTTTCGAAGACAAACTATAGAAATAAACCTATTACCATGCAGCGGAAGGTAGACTACACTAGGCAAACAATAGTCAAGTATTCAATGAAGTGAAAGCACAATGACTAATAGCAGCTAGGCAGTAAAGATCAGGTAGGAAGATATTGTGAAGCCAATCAGAACAAGCAGTCACTCAGTGAAGACAAAAGATAAAGCAATCATATAATGACTTCACAAGGACCAACAGTAAGTAAAGGGAAGGGAAGGATGAAACCAGTGACTCGTTGAAGACAATGATTTGTTGGACCAGTTCCAGTTGCTGTGACAACTGTACGTCTGATTAGGGAGGCTGAGATTCAACTCAGAAGACCTCGTCTTCACCTTATTCCCCTTGAGCTAAGGACACCCAGTCCTCGCCCAATCACTCTGGTAAGTCTTCAAGGTAGACTTCCAAACCTTCACAGACTTCGTTCACCGGCGATCCACAATGACTCTTGGATGCTCAGAACGCGACGCCTAACCGGCTGGAGGATTCACAGTCCTCAAGTGTAATAAGTCTTCAGATCACACAGACAGGAAGACTTAAGTGATGCCTAACACTCTTTGGCTCTGGGTGTTTAGGGCTTTATCCTTGCAAGGAATTCTCTCTCAAAGGCTTCGAGGTGGGTTGCTATCAAACGACAAAAGCCGTGTACTAACTCTGAGTAGCCAACCATTTATGGTTGTAGGGGGTGGGCTATTTATAGCCACTAGGCAACCCGACCTGATTTGTCCGAAATGACCCTTGGTCACTAAGGAACTGACACGTGTTCCAACGGTCAGATTTCAAACACACACGACAACTTTACTTGAGCTACAAGCAAAGCTGACTTATCCAACTCTGGACAAGATTTGCTCTCATAGTCTTCACTCGAAGACATAGGATTTTGGTTAAGCATCACTTCAGTCATTCTGACTAGTTCTCTTGGACCCCACTTAACAGTACGGTGGTTCCTATGACTCAACAAGGAAAAACACAGAACGACGAAACTGCTAAGTCTTCGCACTCCATAGTCTTCACGCGATGTCTTCTCTTGTCATATTCTTCAATGTGAATGTCTTCACATACCACCTTTGACTTCAATGTCTTCTTACATTTTTAGGGGTCATCTCTGGTAGGAAAACCGAATCAATGAGGGACTTCTACCTGTGTTATCCTACAATTCTCATAAACACATTAGTCCCTCAACTAGGTTTGTCGTCAATACTCCAAAACCAACTAGGGGTGGCACTAGATGCACTTACAATCTCCCCCTTTTTGGTGATTGATGACAAACTAGTTGAAGTTTTCAACGGGGAATAAAATATGTGAAATTGTAAAGGATAGGGGATTGTCATCATAAGTGGCAAAGGCTCCCCCTGAAGATGTGCATATAAGTAATTTGCTTTTGGTATGCAAATGCACATGGCAGGTTGTACTTGTGGAGATCCTCTTCAACTTATGATGACAATTCATCATGCAAGAAAAGTATGTGAAGATAATGACATGCATAATGAAAAATGGATGTCTGCAAAATGATCTAAGTGTAGAATTTATCGTCGCACATGCGGAATTTATCATCGCATCACAGAATAGCAAATAAGTAGCAGATGACCATCGAGTTTAAGTGTTACAACTCAAAGAACCAAATCTATCGAAAACGAGAGTTGTAAGCACTTGGCAAAAGTAGCAAAAAGTAAAGCAACCACCCATATGGACCCGCTTGAAGACTATCAACTCATATGCTTCTCCCCCTTTTGTCAGTGAGGACCAAAAAGGTTTGAAGACATAGAGCGCCTACTCGTTCCCATGAGGTGCAGGCAAGGCAGTAGGGTCGTCGGTGAGATCCGGTGGTGCAGAGGAACTTGGTGCAGTGTCGTCACGCGCTGAAGTTGGAGGAGGTGAAGTTGCATCATCTTGGTCATCGATGACCCTGGCATTTATAGTCGCAGCTGAGGACGAGTATTTAGAGTCTTCAAGTGAGGGAGTCCGACGCAAGTGAGCATTTCTGGGAGGAGTTGAGTCAAACTTGAAGCGTTCGGTGAATCCATCGTCGTGCAGATCAGCTTCAGCACTTAGTAGGGTCAAACTCTTCCACGACCTCCGACAGGTTTCATTAGTGACAAAGGCATTCTTGGTGGCAAGATTGTGAATGCGGTTGACATCCACCAAGAGGCTTTGCATCTGACGCTTAAGCCAGTCGTGATGTTTGTCCTGTTTCTAATGCAGCGCGACGAGAAGTTCTCGGTCATTGAGGACACGGGATCGTCTTTGAGGCCTTTGTGCAATGGTGCTACCAGTGGCATCAGTTTGAGCACAAGGGGCACGTGTGTTTCCAGCAAGGGGATAAACACGAGACACTACTAGAATTCCTTCAATGGGCTGGGTGAAGCTTTGGTGATCAGCATTGTGAAGATAAATGGGATCCTTAGCAGGCTCTGGGTAAATGGCTTTAACTGACAGATCAACCTCGGGCAAGAATATAAGATGATTGCGCGCAGAAGGCTGATAGTTGAAGGCCGAGTGACGCTTGATCAGACGCATGACCCATGGAGCATAGAATTTCAACCCAAAGATGTCGGAGCCAGACGCGGCCAACTGCCTAATGAAGAAGTCTTGAGCATTGAAGCTGATGCCATTGAAGATATAGAAAACCAAAGTCTTCATTGCTGCTTCAAGCTTCGCTGCAGATGAGTGTCCTTTGACAAGCCATAGAGTCTTCCTGATGATGTGGTAAATGGTGCGAGGCAGGTACTCTAGGTCTTCAACAAAGAACTTAGATGGGTATTCAGCGTCGTGAGGCAGAGGCTTCATCATGCTCGGCATTTGACTCATGCTGGGTTCTGGCTTCTGAAAGATGCTTTCCAAGGCATTTTGATGTTGTTGACAACCTGGTTCATAGTATTCACTTGGAGTGTGTAGGCCTGTGAGCTCAATGATATCAAGAGCTTTAGCTTCATGATGGACATTGCCTGTCATCCACTCAAGGACCCAAGTCTTCGGATCCCTATTGTAGCCTCGAATATGAAGAGTGGCATAGAATTGAAGCAGCAATTCTTCATTCCAGTGCTCCTTGTCAGTGATGAACTGCAACAGACCAACATCTCTGAAACAGTCCAATGCTTCTTCGAGGCAGGGCAGACCAGCTATAGCTTCAGAGTCGAGGCGCATATGTGGAAATATGCGCCCTTGATTGTATAGGACAGAAGAATAGTAGCTGCGCTGCTGATAGCTCCAGAACTGATCTGAGGAAATGTGTGGTCTGGTATAAGGGTTCTTGGAGCTGTTGAAGAAGGTATTATGTGCCACGAAGCCATTCGCATTGAAGACCCCAGGTGAAGTGGCAGTGCCTGGGAAACGTGGAAGTCTTGGCTTGGGCTTTTGAACTTGAGGCCTGTGCTCGACGTGGTACTCAAATTGTGGACCAGCAGCAGGCGGAGGAGCCAGAATGGGCCATCGAACAATAACTGGCTGACCACGATCAAATGCCAGCTCCATTGTGTGAGGTCTTGGAGGGGGGACAGGGGCATTGGCATTGTCTTCATGGGCTCCAGGGGCCACATGTGCTTCAGGTACTTGGACCTCAGGTGCTGCAGCATTGACTTCTGGTGCCTCATTGGCTTCTGGCGCCTCATTGGCTTCCGGCGCCATATTGGCGTCAACCATGACAACGCCATTGGCGTCAGCAGTGATGTTGGTGGTTACTTCAGGGTTGTTAACCTCCACTTCAGAAGCTGGAGGGTCGGTCACGTTCTCCTCGAGAACAACATCTTGGTGAGACGGGGGTGTAGCAACTCTTGTGTCTCTTGGGGCTTCTTCTTCATCTTCTACTTCATCGGCTAATGCAGCCGGAATGTCTTCAGCCATTTTGGCTTTGGGTTCAGACATGTGCATTGTGGGAGTGACTTGGGGCCTTGGTCCTTTGCGAAGCCTGCATAATGCGGGCGACGCTTGTGGAGATGGAGTGTGCTAGGCCACAAAGTCATCATCATCTTGCACTGTTGGGGTAGCTTGCAGTTGGGGAGCTTGGAGTGTCTTGTCTCTGTGGGTGATCAGCCCACAATGCATCCTGAGCAGTTGGGGTAGCTTTCGTGTGTTGTTTGCTTATTTTGACGAATCTATGGCTAGTAAAATAGTTTATAAACCATAGGGAAGTTGGAATACAGTAGGTATGACACCAATATAAATAAAGAATGAGTTCATTACAGTACCTTGAAGTGGTCTTTTATTTTCTTTCGCTAACGGAGCTCACGAGATTTTCTACTTTAAGTTTTGTGTTGTGAAGTTTTCAAGTTTTGGGTAAAGATTTGATGGATTATGGAACAAGGAGTGGCAAGAGCCTAAGCTTGTGGATGCCCATGGAACCCCCAAGATAATCTAAGGACACCTAAAAGCCAAATCTTGGGGATGCCCCGGAAGGCATCCCCTCTTTCGTCTACTTCTATCGGTAACTTTACTTGGAGCTATATTTTTATTCGCCACATGATATGTGTTTTGCTTGGAGCGTCTTGTATGATTTGATTCTTTATTTCTTAGTTTACCACAATCATCCTTGCTGTACACACAGCCATACATGATTTGGAATTTGTTAGAATACTCTGTGTGCTTCGCTTATATCTTTTGAGTTATATAATTTTGCTCTAGTACTTCACTTATATCTTTTAGAGCACGGTGGTGGATTTGTTTTATAGAAACTATTGATCTCTCATGCTTCACTTAGATTATTTTGATAGTCTTAATAGCACGGTAATTTGCTTAAAATCCTAATATACTAGGTATTCAAAGTTAATAAAATTTTCTTAAGAGTGTTTTGAATACTAAGAGAAGTTTGATGCTTGATGATTGTTTTGAGATATGGAGGTAATAATATCAAAGTCGTGCTAGTTGAGTAGTTGTGAAATTGAGAAATACTTGTGTTGAAGTTTGCAAGTCCCGTAGCATGCACGCATGGTAAACATTATGCAACAAATTTGAAACATGAGGTGTTATTTGATTGTTTTCCTTATGAGTGGCGATCGGGGACGAGCGATGGTCTTTTCCTACCAATCTATCCCCTAGGAGCATGCGCGTAGTACCGAGGTTTTTGATGACTTGTAGATTTTTGCAATAAGTATGTGAGTTCTTTATGACTAATGTTGAGTCCATGGATTATACGCACTCTCACCCTTCCATCCTTGCTAGCCTCTTCGGTACCGTGCATTGCCCTTTCTCACATTGAGAGTTGGCGCAAACTTCGCCGGTGCATCCAAACCCCATGATATGATATGCTCTTTCACACATAAACCTCCTTATATCTTCCTCAAAACAGCCACCATACCTACCTATTATGGCATTTCCATAGCCATTCCGAGAGATATTGCCATGCAACTTTCCATCATTCCGTTCATCATGACGCATTCATTATTGTCATATTACTTAGCATGATCATGTAGTTGACATAGTATTCGTGGCAAAGCCACCGTTCATAATTCTTTCATACATGTCACTCTTGGTCCATTGCATATCCCGGTACACCGCCGGAGGTATAGAGTCATCTTTTGTTCTAGTATCGAGTTGTAATCATTGAGTTGTAAATAAATAGAAGTGTGATGATCATCATTTTCTAGAGCATTGTCCCAAGTGAGGAATAAAAAAAGGCCATAAAAAAAGAGAAGGCCCAAAAAAATAATGAGAGAAAAAGAGAGAAGGGACAATGTTACTATCCTTTGCCACACTTGTGCTTCAAAGTAGCACCTTAATCTTCATGTTAGAGAGTCTCTTGTTTTGTCACTTTCATATACTAGTGGGAATTTTTCATTATAGAACTTGGCTTGTATATTCCAACAATGGGCCTCCTCAAGTGCCCTAGGTCTTCATGAGCAAGCAAGTTGGATGCACACCCACTAGTTTCTTTTGTTGAGCTTTCATACATTTATAGCTCTAGTGCATCCGTTGCATGGCAATCCCTACTCCTTGCATTAACATCAATTGGTGGGCATCTCCATAGCCCATTGATTAGCATCGTTGATGTGAGACTTTCTCTTTTTTTGTCTTCTCCACATAACCCCCCTCATTATATTCTATTCCACCCATAGTGCTATGTCCATGGCTCACGCTCATATATTGCGTGAAAGTTTATATGTTTGAGATTACTAAAGTATGAAACAATTTCTTGGCTTGTCATCGGGGTTGTGCATGATGAAAGCATTCTTGTGTGACGAAAATGAAACATGACTAAACCATATGATTTTGTAGGGACGAACTTTCTTTGGCCACGTTATTTTGAGAAGACATGATTGCTTAGTTAGTATGCTTGAAGTATTATTATTTTTATGTCAATATGAACTTTTGTCTTGAATCTTTTGGATCTGAATATTCATACCACAATTAAGAAGAATTACATTAAAATTATGCCAAGTAGCACTCTGCATCAAAAATTCTGTTTTTATCATTTACCTACTCGAGGACGAGCAGGAATTAAGCTTGGGGATGCTTGATACGTCTCCAACGTATCTATAATTTTTGATTGCTCCATGCTATATTATCTACTGTTTTGGACATTATTGGGCTTTATCATCCACTTTTATATTATTTTTGGGACTAACCTATTAACCGGAGGCCCAGCCCAGAATTGCTGTTTTTTGCCTGTTTTAGGGTTTCAAAGAAAAGGAATATCAAACGGAGTCCAAACGGAATGAAACCTTTGGGAACGTGATTTTCTCAAGGAACAAGACCCGGGAGACTTGGACCCTACGTCAAGGCACATGAGAGGAGGCCATGAGGTATGGGGCGCGCCTGCCTACCCCAGGCATGGCCTCCACCCTCGTGGGCCCCCTATTGCTCCACCGACGTACTCCTTCCTCCTATATATACCTACGTACCCCCAAACGATCAGATACGGAGCCAAAATCCTAATTCCACCTCCGTAACTTTCTGTATCCACGAGATCCCATCTTGGGGCCTATTTCGAAGCTCCACCGGAGGGGGCATCGATCACGGAGGGCTTCTACATCAACACCATAGCCCCTCCGATGAAGTGTGTGTAGTTTACCTCAGACCTACGGGTCCATAGTTAGTAGCTAGATGGCTTCTTCTCTCTTTTTGGATCTCAATACAATGTTCTCCCCTCTCTTGTGGAGATCTATTCGATGTAATCTTCTTTTTGCGGTGTGTTTGTTGAGACCGATGAATTGTGGGTTTATGATCAAGTCGATCTATGAATAATATTTGAATCTTCTCTGAATTCTTTTATGTATGATTGGTTATCTTTGCAAGTCTCTTCGAATTATCATTTTGGTTTGGCCTACTAGATTGATCTTTCTTGCAATGGGAGAAGTGCTTAGCTTTGGGTTCAATCTTGCGGTGTCCTTTCCCAGTGACAGTATGGGCAGCAAGGCACGTATTGTATTGTTGCCATCGAGGATAATAAGATGGGGTTTTCTTCATATTGCATGAGTCTATCCCTCTACATCATGTCATCTTGCTTAAGGCGTTACTCTTTTTTTAACTTAATACTCTAGATGCATGCTGGATAGCGGTCGATGAGTGGAGTAATAGTAGTAGATGCAGGCAGGAGTCGGTCTACTTGTCTCGGACGTGATGCCTATATACATGATCATGCCTAGATATTCTCATAACTATGCTCAATTCTGTCAATTGCTCAACACTAATTTGGTCACCCACCGTAGAATACTTATGCTCTTGAGAGAAGCCACTAGTGAAACCTATGGCCCCCGGGTCTATCTTTATCATATTAATCTCCGACTACTTAGTTATTTCCTTTGCTATTTCCTTTGCCTTTATTTTACTTTGCATCTTTATCACGAAAATACCAAAAAAATTATCTTTATCATATCTATCAGATCTCACTCTCGTAAGTGGCCTTATAGGGATTGACAACCCCTATTTGCGTTGGTTGCGATGATTTATTTGTTTTGTGCAGGTACGAGGGACTCGCGCGTAGCCTCCTACTAGATTGATACCTTGGTTCTCAAAAACTAAGGGAAATACTTAGGCTACTTTGCTGCATCATCCCTTCCTCTTCGGGGAAAACCAACGCAGTGCTCAAGAGGTAGCAAGGGTCTTGAGTTGTTGATGTTGAAGATGGGCTGTACCAGGCCGCCGATGGAGCTACGCCGTGGGCTGCAGGTAGGCAAGTATGGGTACCCCCACTCGTAGAACATCGACAGTACCCCCGTTCGTAGAACTTGGCTTCAAAGCAAAGCCAATGGGAAAGTGTGGAGTGCCGCGGGCCCTAACCTCCTGCGGCCTTGATCGACGCATGGCGATTGATGGGACGTGGGCATTTCTGCTTCCCCACGCCGCCTCGGCAACCGTTCGACTTGACGAGACCCTGCTGCATGCAGAGAAGATCATCACTGCATGTGATCATGGTGGCCAGTGGTTGGCCTCCCTCCAGTGAGAGCACCAACAGCGGCAGCTATGATCAGCCGCCCCGCCACCGGGCTCGGCTTGGGGAAGACGACGGGTCGTCCTGCCGCCGTGCTTCGGTGAAGCAAGAGGAGGACTCTAGCTGAGAACACGGCTGCCGGAGCCTGGCTCGAGAGCTGATGCGGCCGTGCGGGCCACTTTTGTTTAACCTTTCCTTTTTCCTGCATTTTGAAAAAAGTAGATTGCTCCACCGGGGTGTGTAGTGAACAGCGGCACTTATTCCACTATGCTATGCTTGTTATTTTGATGTTATGCCGTGTTATCTGTGTTCCGTATAGACATGGTTTGGGTTACTAAGCTTGGCATGCTCGCGGTAGTTTAGTTTCCCATCTCGCGAGGGTGTTCCCTTTGGCATCTGGTGAAGCTCCCTTCCCGATGACTCAGGAGCCATCGGCCTCAGGACACGTTGTAGAGCTGTAGTGATGTTAGAAAATCTGACAGGGTGCCTTATTCTTCCTTGCGTGAGCCCCTAGGTGTGAGTTAGTTGTGGCTTAGTGCACCGCGTCGCACTGCTCGAGGGGCACGGACTTAGAGTGTGCTCACACCCGCGAGCTCATTCGAGAGCGCCTCGCGAGGATTGAGGAAGCCGAAGAGCTGGAAGCCGAGGCTCTAGGGCAACAGGGCTTTGGCGAAGTGTGTTTGCAGCGCGGGCTAACCCAACGCACGCACAAATCTGCCCAACCCAGCCCCAGTGTGCGAGACGCGCGAGGAGGAGTGATGGGCAACTGTTGCTCCCCTGAGCCAAGACTAAAAGCTGAGAGAAATAAATGGGGAGAATCCAACTTGTCAATCAAAAAAACGCGAGAACTCCAATTTCCATTAAGAAGTTGCAAACCAACTACAGAAAGCAAGCAAATGAACAGCCGCGTCCGGCACCTAGTAGTCTTCTCACTAGCGCGGAGCTAAGTGCTACCACTAGGATGTGGGAGGGAGCCCCCATGGCCCGAGGGTGGCACTCCGAAGACTGCGGGCTGTGTACAGCCCCACTCATTATTACATGAGAGTGTCACGAGCGGAGACCTTCACAGGCACGGGGCTTTGCTTCATGGGTAGAACTTCGAAGGTGCCGGATGTTCCTGGCGTTTAGGATGGGGATCCCGTCCTGCGCTAGGCCTGGAGACAGGGGTGATCCTGAATGGGCCCTCCAACATGGGTGAGAGCTTATGCAGCCCCTCCCTAGAGAGAACCCGCCTCAGTACGAGATCACCCACCTCTAGCGTCCTGGAGTGGACGCTGCGGCAGTGGTACCGCCACAGCGCCTGCTGGTACCATGCTGCTCGGAGCGCGGCTTGACGGCGGTGTTCCTCCCCCAGCACGAGGTCCATTCCCCATGAGCCGTCCTGGCGTGCCTCGCCGAACGCCAAGACCTGCGCGGAGCGATGCCTGACCTCATGAGGGAGAACTGCTTTGGCTCCGTAGACGAGGAAGAATGGAGCCTTGCCTGTTGGCTTGTTTGTGGTGGTGCGGACGGACCATAGCACGGAGTGGAGCTCGTCTAGCTAGGCCCTGCCGCAGGCCTTGAGCTTCTTCTTGAAGGTTCTTTCCTTAAGGTCTCTCAGGACCTCCGCGTTGGAGCGTTCGGCCTGGCCGTTGCTCCTGGGGTGTGCCACTGAGGTGTAGCATATCTGCCTTCCAAGGTTAGCACAATATGTTTTGAAAAGGTTGCTAGTGAACTGCGATTGGGGACCCCAAACCGGCTTACGAGGCCCTTGATGAACTTGACTACCGAGCTGGCTGGGATAGTGCGGACAGCCTCCACCTGCGCCCACTTGGTGAATTTGTCTATGGCGACGTAGAGGTAGCGGCAGCCCCTGGGATCTCGAGGGTACGGCCCCAAGATGTCCAGCCCCTAGATCGCGAACAGGCATGAGAGTGGGATGGTCTGGAGACCCTAAGCAGGCTAGTGGATCTGCTTCACATGGAATTGGCATGCTTCACAAGATCTCACCAGCTCGGTGGCATCATTGAGTGCCGTGGGTAAGGATGGCAATGGGTCGGGTTTGGATCGGGTTGAACAATATAAAATCCATATCTATATCCATGAAGACAGTCTTTGCCCACCCATGAAAAAATCCACAGGTGAAAATTTGTGTCCATGTCCAAACCCGATGGATATCCATACCCACTGGATATCCACTGGGTCCTCTCAAGACATATAAATAAGACATAGCACAATGTTAACATAAGCTTCTTTGTTCTTCACCTCATGGTAGGCTAGGTTTCACTTATGGTAAACATCAACTTATGGAAAATCAACGTCCACTAACAACCTAATATAATTTAGTTTTTTTCTAAAAGATGAGAATGATGAGTCATTTAACGAGGATATAAAAATAAGGGAAGGTGCACTGTAGTATGTTACGGCGGGGATTGAATGTCAACTAATAGAAGTTACGACGAGGATTATGCAATTTCTTTTGCATGTTTTAGATAACAAAGTGGAAAATTCCAGTGGGACATTTGACTGTGGGGTAGGGATAACAGATTTTGACCCATTAAATCATACTATCGGGTCAGGTTTGGGTATACCCATGGGCACAAGATTAGATCCATGCCCTACCCATGAGCAATCGGGTCGGTTTTGGGCGCTGCCCATGGGCACAAAAGCATATCCAAACCCTATCCATTCGGGTCGGATATCCATGGGTATCCATGTCCATGGGTAAAATTGCCATCCTTAGCCGTGGGCCAGTAGAACCCGCTGTGGAATGCCTTGCCCACGAGGGTGCACGATGACGAGTGATGCCCGTAGTCCCTCCCGTGTATGTCAGCCAACAGCTCATGTTCCTGCTCCCTAGAGATGCATCGCAGAGAAACATTATTTGGCCGTTTCCTATAGAGCTCACCGTCATGGATGCAGTAGGCAGTGGCCTGTCGAGCCACACGCTCCGCGTCCTCCTCCTTCTCCGACAGGGTCCCCTGAAGCAGGTACGCCTTAAACTCTTCGGTCCAGCACCCCTCCTGAGGCTCGAGCGCGGGAAGTAGACGCGCTCCCGAGGTTGGGCCGCAAGCGGGGGCTCCTGAGAGGGGTGCTGGTGGGAGCTCCTCCTGAGGCGATGTTGGTTCTGTAGCAGGAGGGGCTGCTGAAGGTTTGCAGAGCGGCTCCTCAAAGATGCCAGGGTCCTGGGGCAAGCGCCGGGTTGCCCTCTAGGTGTTGTCGTCAGCTTCGTTGTTCGTTCCGTGCGGCACATGCTGCAGTTCCAGGCCCAAGAATTGTTTCTCAAATTTCGTACTTCCGCAAGGTATGCCTCCATGTGTTCGTCCTTTGGCTCATATACTTTGTTGGAGAAGTTGATGAGGAGCTGGGAGTCGCCCTTGATGGTGAGGCGCTTCACTCCCAAGGTTGCTGCAGCCTTGAGACCAGCGATCAGCCCTCAGGACTCCACGATATTGTTGGAGACCTTCTCACCCTGCTGGAAGCAGAGCTGCACGACGTAGTAGAGCTTGTCCTGGGTTGGAGAGATGAGCACGACGCCAGCCCCCGCGCCCTGATGCACGAAGGCGTCGTCAAAGTACATGACCCATCCGTCTGGTGCCTTACTCCCTGGTGAGAGGGATCGTTCCTCTCCTGCTTCGGGGCTGGGGACGTCGGTCCATTCCGCTACAAAGTCAGCGAGCGCGGTGCCCTTGATGACTCTGGTGATGCTGAACTCCAACTGGAATGCCTGCAATTTGATGTTCCATTCTGCCACCCATCATGCTGCATTGGGGCTCCTAAGCACCCTCTCCAGCGGGTAAGCTGAGACAACCTCGGTGGGGTGGCCTTGAAAGTAGTGGCACAACATGCATGAGGCGACGAGAAGCGCGAGAAACAACTTTTGTGGCATGGGGTAGCGCGCCCGCGCATCACGCAGCACCATGCTGACGAAGTACACCGGGTGCTCGAGGAGGGCGAAAGTGTGGGTGACGCGTTGCGCCTCCTGAGGCCCGACGGCCTCAGGAGGCTGGTCACTGGTCAAGGCAGTCGGGGCCTCATGAGCTCTGTCCTGAGGGGCTTGGTCTTCTATTGGGGTAGCCGAGGCCTCAGGAGCGCCATCCTGGAACTGGTGCATTCCAGCCGGCCGCGGGGTGCTACTTTGATGGTCCTTGGCCAGGCGCTCGAGGAGGGCGAAAGTGTGGGTGGCCGGCTGTGATGCCGCGGAGGCCTCACCGCCCTCTACTACGCCCACCGCTGGCCAGGCCATCCCTCTACTCACCCACACCCCCTGTTATTCTGCGGCGACGGCAGCCTCACACCCTAGTCAAACCAGTGAACCTTCGTACTCCTCTCCTTGTGGGCATCCACTGTCGCGTCTTCCCCGGCTCCGCATCGTTCCCTTCCTAGGCCTCGCCGTCG
This sequence comes from Triticum dicoccoides, assembly GCF_002162155.2. NCBI lineage: Eukaryota > Viridiplantae > Streptophyta > Magnoliopsida > Poales > Poaceae > Triticum > Triticum dicoccoides. Next base: position 267,234,071 of record NC_041390.1, on the reverse strand, counting down.
TCCACCACCCTGGTGCTCTCGACACGGCATGGTCAATGTGGTCAAGGAACGACTTCCATCGGAAGAGTACTGTACGTGGAGAGGCTGACAGCTGGGTGCACGGCCGCAGCAAGGAAGTGCCTCCTTATTACGCACAAAATAATTATTTCTCCACCTAACAGCAGGTACCCACCGGAGGGGCCACCATATTTCGTAAAAAAACGTTTCCCCCCTGACTGTTGTGACCCACCAGCTACATCTTCGCACTCAAGGAAGTGCGTCCATATTATGGGCAGAAAAAAAGGATTCGCCCCTGACTGCTGGGACCCACCAGCTACATCTTCGCACGCAAGGAAGTGCGTGATAGTCGGGACCCACCTGGTCGAACCGTACGTAGTGTTGTCATTCTGGTCGCAAACATGTACGTACATACTGGTCGACCGGTCTGTCTGCAGGCTGCAGCGATGAACCATGGCCGTGTAAGGGAGGGCACGTGTCGTAGTAGAGGCGCTCACATGTCGTAGTAGAGGCGCACACATAGAATGTCACACAGTCCTGTTAATATCGTGTACACGTATGTACAGCGGACAGGGTGTAAGAAAGTAAATATGGCCACGTACGTACATACGGGCGGGGTCTCGAACGCCTACTCACGCATACGTATGGCCAGGGCTCGTGTACATGGCTGGGTCGGAACGGAGAAACTGCATCGTCATGTTTATGGGGAGGCAACAGAATGCACCGTGTTCATCGAGACGCAACGGAATACGTCGTGTTCATCGGGAGCCAACCGGCTTGGACGGAAGATAGAGGCAAAGATGTCAGTCTTTTGATGATATGGTGGCTATCATTTTCAAGGAAGTCGACTTTGACGATTCGACTATGAACGTGCGAGGACGTCGTGCCTTAGCAATCGCTAAACCAACTCTGAGAGGTTATTGACCATGCCGGAGCATGATTAACCAGACCACGAATGTCTGTTTCCTGCAGGCAAACAAAGAACAAGCAAGAACTAAGATTGCAATCTGGATATTGCAAATGTAAGAGGAAAGCTTCATTGATCAAGGTGGGGTTCTGTGACGCCTTTGTCTGGTCGTTGAACACAAACGAAGTACGCGAAGTTGTAGCTATGGCGAACTTCAATCTAAACAAAACCCAAAATCTAAACGATGCCCTTAGGGCTGTATATATGGAGGAGAGAGGGGGAATTTCGTGGCCCTTGGAGGAGGGGTCCGAAACCAACCCTAACTCTTGTTTCCCCACACATTAGGATTCTAAAAACAACCTATAATCAAGTATTTCGAAATTACATGGGCCTGGCACAAAAATAAGGTGACGCAACACCTAGGATAGCCTCTGGACGAAATTTATGAAGTGACATCTTGTATATTTCGTCCAAGGCTTCATGCACTCATTATGGTGGCTTCAAAGTCCTGGAATCATCACTTGTAACTATGTTCTTGTTCCCCTTACGCACGCCATCATCTCCATGCTTGAAGTTGCTCCAAGGTTCATCTTTCTTGTCCAAGCTAGGCCCTTCATTTGTAAGCAAAACAAATGTATCCAATTTAGGCAACATCAGATTCGCATGAACATTAGAATCATTACCAAGAAACGAAAGTACCTGGTAATTTAATTGGCATGCGCGAGCTCTAGTAATTGGTCCAGTATGTATAGCAATAGGGGTTCTGTGTGTAACAATGGTATTGATGTCCTTATCATCCTGCCCTTCTTGAAATAAAGTCGTCCTCGATAAAAGCTCATCTTCCTCACCCAAATAAGGCTTCAAATTTGCAATGTTAAAAGTGGGACTAACCCCAAAATCTGAAGGAAGCTAAAGTTTATATGCATTACCATTTATTTTCTCTAACACCTTAAAAGGACCATCAACACGTGGCATTAGCTTTGATTTGCACAAATTAGGAAATCTATCCTTACGCAAATGTAACCAAACAAGATCTCCAGGTGCAAACACAACATGTTTTCTACCCTTATCTCCAGCAAGTTTATATTTAGCATTCATACGCTCAATGTTTTCCTTAGTTAACTCATGCATTTTTAAAATCAATTCATCATGTTCTTTAGCATCAAAATTAACCTTCTCCGAAGATGGAAGAGGCAACAAATCAATAGGTTCATGAGGTAGGAAACCATACACAATTTCGAAAGGGCACATCTTACTAGTAGAATGCAATGAACGATTATAAGCAAATTTAATATGAGGCAAGCATTCTTCCCACATTTTCTTATTATTCTTCAAAACAGCCCTAAGCATAGTAGACAATGTTTTATTGACTACTTCAGTTTGTCCATAAGTTTGGGGGTGACAAGTAGTACTAAAAAGCAGTTTAGTCCCCAACTCAGCCCATAATCATCTCCAAAAGTGGCTAAGAAATTTAGTATCACGATCTGAAATAATAGTATTCGGCACACCATGCAAGCGAATAATTTCACGAAAGAACAAATCAGCAACATTAACAACATTACGCTTTTATGACATGGTATAAAGTGTGCCATTTTCGAGAATCTATCCATGATAACAAATATGCTATCCCTCACCTTCTTTGTTCGAGGTAAACCTAAAACAAAGTCCATAGATATATCCTCCCAAGGAACACTAGGTACAGGCAAAGGCATATATAAATCATAAGGATTGAGTCGTGACTTAGCTTTTTGACATGTAGTGCAGCGAGCAACAGAACGCTCAACATCCCGTCTCATCTTTGGCCAAAAGAAATGTGTAGCAAGTATGTCCTCTGTCTTCTTCACGCCAAAGTGTCCCATTAATCCTCCTCCATGCGCCTCCTTCAACAATAAAAGACGAACAGAGCTAGCTGGAATGCATAGCTTGTTAGCACAGAACACAAATCCATCATTAATGACAAACTTGTTCCACGTTCTTCCTTCTTTACAATTCTGCACTACGTCTTTAAAATCAGCATCATGCACATATTGATCTTTGATGGTCTCCAAACCAAATATTTTTAAGTCAAGTTGTGAAAGCATACTATAGCAACGTGACAATGCATCAATAACAATATTTTCTTTACCCTTCTTGTGTTTAATGACATAAGGGAAAGTCTCAATGAATTCAACCCATCTAGCATGTCTACCATTCAGTTTAGCTTGACTTTTAATATGTTTCAACGATTCATGATCAGAATGTATAACAAATTCTTTGGGCCATAAATAATGTTGCCATGTTTCTAAAGTCCGAACAAGAGCATATAATTCTTTATCATAAGTAGAATAATTCATACTAGGTCCACTCAATTTTTCAGAAAAGTATGCCATAGGTTTGCCATCTTGTAATAACACACCTCCTAATCCAATTCCACTAGCATCACATTCAAGATCAAAAGTCTTATTAAAATCAGGAAGTTGGAGTAAAGGAGATGTGTCAACTTATCTTTCAATATCGTGAAGGCTTCTTCCTGTGCGGTACCCCAAACAAAAGGTACATCCTTATTTGTAAGCTCATTGAGAGGTGCAACAATGGTGCTGAAATATCTCACAAAACGCCTATGGAATCCAGCGAGGCTAAGAAAACTCCTCACTTATGTGACCGTTTTGGGCTGCGGCCAACTCTCAATAGCTCCAATCTTGGCTTTATCAACTTCAATTCCCTGTGGAGTAACAACATAGCCAAGAAAAGATACTGGGTCGGTGCATAAGGTGCACTTCCCAAGGTTACCAAACAAACATGCATCACGTAGAGCAATAAAAACATCACATAAATGTTCCAAATGTTCCTCCAAAGATCTGCTATAAATCAATATATCATCAAAATAGACTACCACAAATCGTCCAATGAAAGCACGTAAAACTTCGTTCATTAATCTCATGAAAGTACTTGGTGCATTAGTTAACCCAAAAGGCATGACTAACTACTCATATAACCCAAACTTAGTTTTAAATGTTGTTTTTCCATTCATCTCCCAATTTCATAGGAATTTGATGGTATCCACTGCGCAAATTAACACTGGAGAATATTGTAGAGCCACTCAATTCATCAAGCATGTCATCTAGCCTAGGAATAGGATGACGATAACTAATAGTAATATTATTAATGCCTCTACAATCAACACACATACACGACGTACCATCCTTTTTTTGGCACTAGTATAATAGGAACAACACAAGGGCTAAGAGATTCGCGTATATAACCTTTGTCGAGCAGCTCCTGTACTTGACGCATAATCTCCTTCATCTCCTCTGGATTAGTACGGTATGGCGCACGGTTAGGCAGCGAAGCACCAGGAATTAAGTCAATATGTTGCTCAATCCCTCGAATAGTTGGTAATCCCGGTGGCATGTCTTGTGGAAAGACGTCAGCGAACTCCTACAAAATGTTAGTGAAAGCAGGAGGCAAAGAGGAAGGTACATCCTAAAAAGAAAATAACGCCTCTTTGCACACAAAAGCATAGCAAACAGATTTGCTGAAATCTAGATCATCAATATCAGATTTGGTGGCAAGTAAGCATGCACTTTTCAATTTAATTTCAGAAGCAACACTAGATGGTTTATTATTAGGCTTCATTTGTTGCTCAAATTCTTTTGCCACAATCTTATTTTCACTCTTATGTTTCTCCTGTTTTGCTTTATTAGCTCTATTAATATCATCTTTCAAAATGGAATCAGGAGTCATAGGAAGCAAAGTAATATTATTGTCCTTATGAACAAGAGTATACTGATTGTTTCTACCATGGTGTACATAATTTTTATCAAAGTGCCATGGCCTACCAAGTAATAAGGAAGATCCTTGCATAGGTACCACATCACAATCAACATAATCAGCATATGTAGAGATACTAAAATGCACACAAACAGTACATGTTACCTTAACCTTGCCGCTGTTGTTGAACCATTGGATGTAGTAAGGATGTGGATGTGGTCTTGTGGTGAGAGATAGGTTCTCCACCATCTCCATGCTAGCCAAGTTGTTGCAGCTCCCTCCATCTATGATGACGCGAACAAAACATTCCTTCAGAACTCCCTTTGTATGGAACAAATTATGCCTATGATTTTGCTCAACTCGTGTAACCTGCACACTCAAAACACGATGAGCAACTAAACATTCATACCTGTCAGCATCTTCAGCAGCCATGTATTGCGTCTCATGATCAAAATCATCTCCACCGTGTTCTTCACTTGTAATAAGAGCCAAAGTCTCCTCATCATAGTCACTAGCGGACTCATACCCACCATCCTTAGTAACAATCATCACATGCTTATATGGGCATTGTCTCGCGTAATGACCTCCACCCTTGCAATGACGACAAATAATATCATGTGTTTGCCCTGTTGATGCCATGGATGAAGAAGAAGTCTGTGCAGGCCCAGAAGGTGTGCTCTTGGCAGATAGTGGTGGTTGTGCCTGCTTTTTTGTATCATGGTTGGCGGTGGCAGCTGACGAAGGCACCGATGCAGCAGAACATGTGGAAGTAGAAGATGCACGTGGTGTCGATGATGAAGGCCGACCTGCAGAAAAGTTAGTTCGCGCCAATGCCTGTCGATCCTGCACTTCATGTTTAGCTTTGCAAGCAAGATGGAATAAATGAGTGATATTATTATATTCCTTATACTCTAGAATGGTCTGAATCTCTCTATTTAATCCACCCATAAAACGTGCAAGCATAGCTTCATTCTCCTCAACAATACCACATCGAATCATGCCGGTTTGTAATTCCTGATAATATTCTTCTACACAATTTTTTCCTTGTCCTAAGCATTGCAATTTTTTAAGTAAGTCACGTTGATAATGTGGTGGAACCCAACGAGTATGCATAGCAGTTTTCAAAGCAGCCCAAGTAGCTAGAATAGGATATAATCTACAATGTTCGGACCACCAAACACATGCAAAACTAGTGAAAGCACAAACAGCAGCAGGAACACGTCTCTCCTTAGGATATTGTAAACATGTAAAACGTTGTTCAGTTTCTAACTCCCAAGTAAGAGATATATCAGGAACATATCTACCCTCAAATGGTGGAATATTCAATTTTAGTTTAGGAAGATGGTCATGATCTCGTACCTCAGGTGGTTGTGCATCCCTATCATTGCGATGATCGATATGCATGAGGACGACCTGGTAGCGGTGGTGCTGGTGGTTGCACGTAGTTCTGATTTTGATCAACCTCATCCTCGTAATGGTCCTCCACCTCTGCAGTAGCAGCAGGAGCTACAGAAGCATCAACAGTAGGTACAGCGGCACAAGAAGTTTGACCAGGCTCAAGGGGAACGCGCTGTGCTCGTCCCACTTGATATGGAAGGCATTGTTGTTGTTGTTGTAGAGGTGCGACAGGTGCAGCGGGAGGTGGTTGTGGAAGACGCGCGAGCAATTCATTAAACTTGTTATCGAGCTTTGTTTCGAACACCTTCTCAATGCCATTTATCTTCTCCATGGCCTCTTCAAATCTGTTTAGCACATCTTCCACCTGTCCACTCATCATTTGCTAAAACTTATCATGTAACTCTTTGTTCGTCATGTTCTCCCAGTCAATCTCGTCGGCTTGTGATCCTGCCATGGTTAGCAACAATAGAAACACACAAGAATATGATCCTACAGACTACTAACAAGAGGTGGTGGTGGGTGTCACAAATCCGTCAAGCAAATCTCAAATTCTTACCAGTTCTTACCCAACAGTAGGCGGTGATCGGCAACCGTTGTAGTCAAAACTCCCAAAGCTTGGATAGAGAGATTACCAGGGAGAGTTAAACGCACGACGTAGATGTATGTGGAGCTAGGAAGGCTTATAATATGGTAGAAAAAATGGTCAGCAATAATCAATTCAGAGATGCAATGTTGAATAAACGCTCAACGATGGTATTGTGCTAGTCCTAGGCTAGACCGTACTAGAGACAAGAGCCTAGAACACGAACAAAATCACGACGCGACACGTAAACAAGGGAAAAGCACACTCTAGAAAAAAATCCGCTCTGTTTTTTTGGCGCTCCTCTTTTTTTTGCGCTCCTCTTTTTTTGCGAAAAATCACTATAATGGCGAGTGTCTCAAAACTCTTCCCAGGTCAAACTGACAGGATGGGCATGAAATTTTGTTGACTATTTTTTTCGGAAATCGGGGCAGCAATGACGAAAAAGTGCGACAAAAAATCACTATGATGGCACGTGGCTCAAAAGACTCAGAAAAGCCTAAAAATAGGATAGGGAAAAAATATTTGTGCCTGCAAAAATTTTGGCCTGAAAACTGCCCGGGGGTCTCCAGACTCTTTTTTTTCGAAACCTACTCAGGCAAGGAAACACGAAACAGAAATTAGATGGATCTCGAAAACAAACCTAATATGAAAGGAACTCGAATTGGTGGTGGATATATGGTGGTAGGATATGGCAGCAGTGTTTGTATATGGCAACGATGGTGGTAGCGGTGGTGGTATATGGATACGAATCGGTGGTGGTATATGGATACAGATTGGTGGTGGTATATGGATACGGATCGGTGGCGGATAAGTAGTGGTGGTAGATGGCAGGGGCGATGATGATGGTGCGGCGGCGGCGTGACAACTTATAACCGGAACTCGAAACTCTAAAACACTAGACACTAAGACCAGCAATTAGACATGACGAGGCAACCACATATTCAACAAAGCAAAAACCCTAAAAAGATTATGCAAATACCCAGATTGGGTCGGATATGATGAACTAACCCAATTTTTTTTGTATGTGGCTTTTTCGTGGACTGTAGGTATGAAGAACATACTCAATCTAAACTATGAAAAACTTTAAAATCTCACCGAGCAACCTAAAAATCTGATACCACTTGATAGAGGCAAAGGTGTCCCGTCTTTCGATGAGATGGTGGCTATCATTTTGGAGGAAGTCGACTTTGACGATCCGGCTACAAACGTGTGAGGACATCGCGCCTTAGTAATCGCTAAACCAACTCCGAGAGGTTATTGACCACGCCGGAGCATGATCAACCTGACCACGAAGGTCTGTTTCCTGCAGGCAAACGAAAACAAGCAAGAAACTAAGATTGCAATTTGGATATTGTGAATATAAGAGGAAAGCTTTATTGATCAAGGTGGGGTTCTATGACACCTTTGTCTGGTCATTGAACACAAACGAAGTACGTGAAGTTGCAGCTATGGAGAACTTTAATCTAAACAAAACCCACAGTCTAAACGATGCCCCAAAGGCTGTATATATGGAGGAGAGAGGGGGGAATTTCGTGGTCCTTGGAGGAGGGGTCCAAAACCAACCCTAACTCTTGTTTCCCCACACATACATACTCTAAAAACAACCTATAATCAAGTATTTTGAAATTACATGGGCCTGACCCAGAAATACGGTGATGCAGCACCTAGGATAGCCTCTGGATGAAATTTATGAAGTGGCATCTTGTATATTTAGTCCAAGGCTTCATGCACTCATTATGATGGCTTCAAAGTCCTGGAATCATCACTTGTAACTCTGTTCTTGTTCCCCTTGCAAACGCCATTATCTTCATGCTTGAACTTGCTCCAAGTTTCATCTTTCTTGTCCAAGCTAGGCCCTTCATTTGTAAGCAAAATAAATGTATCCAATTTAGGCAACATCATATTCTCATGAACATTAGACTCGTTACCAAGAAACGAAAGTACCTGGTAATTTAATTGGCGTGCGCGAGCTCTAGTAATTGGTCCAGTATGTATAGCAGCAGTGGCTGTGGTTGTAACAATGGTATTCATGTCCTCATCAACGGAACAACCAATTGAAACGAGGCCTAGCGTACCACATAATGGAGGAAACGGCCTTGTGTTCGACCGACCACGGTCGAAACATGATCCTATTCATCGGGAGGGGTTTAGCGTACCGAAAAATGGAGGAAACAGACTTCTCTTGGACCTCCTACGGTCGAAATGGGGTCCTATAGATCGGGAGGGGTGTGGCGTACCGCAAAACAGCGGAAGCAGACTTGTGTTGGAGCGCTACGGTCGAAACGGGGGTCCTGTTCATTGGGAGGGGTGTGGCGTACCACAAAATGAGACTCCACAGGATACTGTTCATCTCCACCGTCGACCTCCTCCAGCCTCCACGGGCTACTATTCATCCACCGTCGACCTCCTCCAGCCTCCACCTGCGACTGTTCATCCACGGGCTCCTGTTCATCCAGCCTCCACCGCTCCTCCACCGGCTACTGTTCAACCAGCCCTCTCCACGGGGTCCCGTTCAACTAGCCCTCCACGGGGTACTGTTCATCTAGCCCTCCACTGGCTACTGTTCAACCATCCCTCCACGGGGTCCTATTCATCCAGCCCTCCACGGGCTACTGTTCATCCATCCCCAACCAGCTTGATTCGAGTCCTATTCATCCAGCGGCAACACGACGGGGTCCTGTTCATCCAACCCCCAGCTGGAACTGTTCATCCACCCCCCAACAACGCTCACTGTTCATCCAAAGGCAGCATTGATCGGCTTCAGTTAGCACCAATTGATCGATTGCTTGGGTTCAGTAACGCGTAGCCTGCAGTGCAATCGCTCGGGTTCAGTAGGCGAATACTGCCCCCAGGTTCACTTAGAGCCCAACGCCTCGCACCCATGCACGTACGTGTACGAGAGAAACATGCATCGCTCGGCCCCCGACCAACCACCGTAACCGGGAACTCCCCGATATTTTCCTCACCCTCACTTCTACCATGGTTTTCTCTGTCATGGACGGCCCAAAGAATGTCATGCAGTTGCGTCTCCGGCCCGCCCAGGACGAAAAGCCCAATTTATGTCATGATTTTTTGTCATAGAAGTAGGAGCCCACCACATCTATGATGATACCTGATACGTCTCCGTCGTATCTACTTTTCCAAACACTTTTTCCCTTGTTCTGGACTCTAACTTGCATGATTTGAATGGAACTAACCCGGACTGACGCTATTTTCAGTAGAATTGCCATGGTGTTATTTTTGTGCAGAAATAAAAGTTCTCGGAATGACCTGAAAATCAATGGAGAATTACTTTGGAATATATAAAAAATACTGGAAGAAAGATCCACGTCAGGGGGGCCACCACCTGTCTACGAGGGTGGGGGGCGCGCCCTACCCCCCTGGGAGCGCCCCCTGATGCTCCATCGACCTCAACCTTGACTCCATATATTCACTTCCGGGGAGAAAAAACCCAGAGAGAAGGATTCATCGCGTTTTACGATACGGAGCCGCCGCCAAGCCCTAAACTATCTCGGGAGCGCTGATCTGGAGTCCGTTCGGGGCTCTGGAGAGGGGAATCCATTGCCATCGTCATCATCAACCTTCCTCCATCACCAATTTCATGATGCTCACCACCGTGTGTGAGTAATTCCATCATAGGCTTGCTGGATGGTGATGGGTTGGAAGAGATTTATCATGTAATCGAGTTAGGTTTGTTAGGGTTTGATCCCTAGTATCCACTATGTTCTGAGATTGATGTTGCTATGACTTTGCTATGCTTAATGCTTGTCACTAGGGCCCAAGTGCCATGATTTCAGATCTGGACCTATTATGTTTTCATGAATATATGTGAGTTCTTGATCCTATCTTGCAAGTCAGTCACCTATTATGTGTTATGATTCGTTAACCCCGAAGTGACAACAATCGGGATACTTACCAGTGATGACCGTAGTTTGAGGAGTTCATGTATTCACTAAGTGTTAATGCTTTGGTCCGGTACTCTATTAAAAGGAGGCTTGATATCCCTTAGTTTCCAATAGGACCCCGCTGCCATGGGAGGGTAGGACAGAAGATGTCATGTAAGTTCTTTTCCGTAAGCACGTATGCCTATATTTGGAATACATGCCTACATTACATTGATGAACTGGAGCTAGTTCTGTGTCACCCTAGGTTATGACTGTTACATGATCGATCACATCCGACATAATTCTCCATCACCGATCCAATGCCTACGAGCTTTTCATATATTGTTCTTCGCTTATTTTCTTTTCCGCTGCTACTGTTACCATCACTGTAAAACCCCAAAATATTACTTTTGCTACCGTTACTTTTGCTATCGTTACCACTACTATCATATTACTCTGCTACTAAATACCTTGCTACAGATATTAAGTTTCCAGGTGTGGTTGAATTGACAACTCAGCTGCTAATACTTGACAATATTCTTTGGCTCCCCTTGTGTCGAATCAATAAATTTGGGTTGAATACTCTACCCTCAAAAACTGTTGCGATCCCCTATACTTGTGGGTTATCAAGACTATTTTTTGGCGCCATTGCCGGGGAGGATAGCTCTATTCTTTGAGTCACTTGGGATTTATATCTGTTTATCACTATGAAGAACTTGAAAGATCAAAGAACCAAGATTTTTCCCTCAACTATGAGGGGAGGTAAGGAACTGCCATCTAGCTCTGCACTTGATTCACCTTCTGTTTTGAGTAAACTTGCGACACCTAAACCTGCTTCTGCTATTAATTCTGATATGTCGCATGTTATTGATGATGCCACTTCTACTATGCATGATACTTATGATGAAACTACTTCTATGCTTGATACTACTATGCCACTTGGTGAATTTCTTGATGAACAACTTGCTAGGGCTAGAGAGAATGAAATTATTGAAACTGATAATATTGATGAAAGTGATGATGAAGATTCTCCCCCTAGATATGAATTACATGTTGTTCCTGAGGGTTATGTTATGGATGAAGAAACTGCTAGAGTCTTTCTTGCTTGCAATGATAGGAGTGATCTTAAGAAACTATTAGCTAAGCTGAAACAAAAATATCCGAATGCTAGAATGAAATATAATACCGCTTATGCTACTTCACCTATCTTTGTTACTGATAAGGATTATGAATTCTCTGTCGACCCTGATATAATCACTGGTAGAATCTGATCCTTTCTATGGCTATGAATCTGAAACTGTTGTAGCACATCTTACTAAATTATATGATATAGCCACCCTTTTCACTAATGATGAGAAAACTCGCTACTACTATATCCTTAAAATATTTCCGTTCTCATTAAAGGGTGATGCTAAGATATGGTTTAATTCTCTTGATCCTAGTTGTGTGCGTAGTCCCCAGGATATGATTTACTACTTCTCTGCTAAATATTTCCCCGCTCATAAGAAACAAGCTGCTTTAAGGGAAATATATAATTTTGTGCAAATTGAAGAAGAGAGTATCCCACAAGCTTGGGGGAGGCTTCTCTAATTACTTAATGCTTTGCCTGATCATCCTCTCAAGAAAAATGAAATACTTGATATCTTTTATAGTGGACTAACCGATGCTTCTAGAGATTACCTGGATAGTTGTGCTGGTTGTGTTTTCAGGGAAAGAACAGTTGATCAAGCTGAATTGCTATTGAATAATATGTTGACTAATGAAAATAATTGGACACTTCCTGAACCAACTCATAAGCCAACTCTGAAGCAAAGGGGTATTATATTTCTCAGTCCTGAAGATATGCAAGATGCAAAGAAATCTATGAAAGAAAAAGGTATAAAAGCTGAAGATGTTAAGAATTTACCTCCTATTGAAGAAATACATGGTCTTAATTCACCACCTATTGAAGAAACACACAGTCTTGATAACCCGACACAGGTAGTAAAGGTAAATTCTCTCTATAGATATGATAAAGCTGAAATCCCTCCTGCTAAGTTTGCTAGCCAATGTTTGGACGAATTTGATAACTTCATGGTTAAGCAAGAAAACTTCAATGCTTATGTTGGTATACAATTGAAACATAATGCTTATATGATTGAACACATGAGTGATTATATGGCTAGTGTTAAAGGTGAACTTAAACTTATTAGTAAACATGCTTCTATGGTTACCACTCAAGTAGAACAAGTGCTTAAAGTTCAGAATGATTTTCTCAATGAATTGAATAATAAGAAAAATGATAATGTTGTTAGAGTTATGACTAGAGGTGGTAAAATGACTCAGGAACCTTTGTATCCCGAGGGCCATCCTAAGAGAATTGAGCAAGATTCTCAGAGAACTACTATAGATGCACCTAGTCCTTCTAAAAGGAAGAAAAAGAAAAATGCTAAGACTTTGCATACTTCTAGTGAACCTGTTATTGACACACCTGAGAATCCCAATGATATTTGTATTTCTGATGCTAAAACACAAGATGGTAACGAACATGAACCTAGTGACAATGTTAATGATGATGTTCATATTGATGCTCAACCTAGTAATGACAATGGTGTAGAGATTGAACCTGCTGTTTATCTTGATAACCCACAAGCAAAGAATCATCGTTATGATGAGAGAGACTTTGTTGCTAGGAAGCACGATAAGGAATGAGAATCATGGGTTCAGAAACCCATGCATTTTCCTCCTAAACCATCCAAGAAAAAGGATGACGAGGATTTTGAGCGTTTTGCTGAAATGATTAGACCTATCTTTTTGCGTATGTGTTTGACTGATATGCTTAAAATGAATCCTTATGCTAAGTATATGAAAGATATTGTTACAAATAAGAGAAAGATATCGGAGGCTGAAATTTCCACCATGCTTGCTAATTATACTTTTAAGGGTGGAATACCAAAGAAACTTGGAGATCTAGGAGTACCAACTATACCATGCTCCATTAAAAGAAACTATGTTAAAACTGCTTTATGTGATCTTGGAGCCAGTGTTAGTGTTATGCCTCTCTCTTTATATCGTAGACTTGATTTGAATAAGTTGACACCTACTGAAATATCTTTGCAAATGGCTGATAAATCAACTGCTATACCTATCGGTATTTGTGAGGATGTGCATGTTGTGGTTGCAATCGTTACTATTTTAACGGACTTTGTTATTCTTGATATTCCCGAGGATGATAGTACGTCTATTATTCTTGGAAGACCCTTTTTGAATACTGTAGAGGCTGTTATTGATTGCACTAAAGGCAATGCCACTTTTCATGTCAATGGTAATGAGCATACTGTACACTTTCCGAGGAAACAACCTCAAGTCCACAGTATCAATTCTATTGGAAAAATTTCAATAATTACTATTGGAGGTTTTGAATTTCCTCTTCCTACTGTCAAGAAGAAATATGATATTCTTATTGTTGGGGACATGCATATCCCCGTTGAGGTAACCTAGTGTTATTTGAAATTTCTCCGGTTCCATGTTATTCGAAATGAGTTTGTTAACAAGACCTGATCAACCTTGTTAGTGGATTCCTTTTGATGAGCATGAGATGGATGAAGTTAGAAGGCACAACTCTCTGTACCCTCTTTTTACTTTTTGTTATTTAGATTAAATAAAGCAAAAATAGTATTTTTTCTGTCTGTTTTCTGAATTATTAATGCAATAAAAAATACCCCGAAAATAAAAGTTCTCCAAATGCCCTGAAAATTAAATGTGATGTTTTCTAGAATATTTGAGAATATCCGGCACTGAGAACACAGCAGGGGAAGCAATCACCTGGCCACGAGGGTCCAGGGCGCGCCCCCTGCCTCATGGGCCCATGGTGGCCCCCTCCACTTATTCCAGCCACCACACACTCCTTCTTCCTCCCAAAAAAATCACCAACCAGCTCAAACCCAAGTTCTAGCTCATCTTGCTGCCATTTTCGATCTCCTTGCTCAAAGCTCCATTCACAAAATTGCATTGGGGGATTGTTCTTTGGTATGTGACTCCTCCAATGGTCCAATTAGTTTTTGTTCTAGTGCTTTATTCATTGCAAATTTTTGCTTGTTAGGTGACCCTGTTCTTGAGCTTGCATGTCAAAATTATATGGTCAAAAGTTGTTTTAATGCATGATTTATCCTCTAGGCACTTGTGGGAGTAGTTGATATCAATTTTGTTGAGCTTGGTTCACTTTTATTTTGAAGTTACTAAAAATTTCAGACATTTTCAGAAAAAGATGAAGAGATTTTTGAGGGGCTCATTGAGCCGAAGCTCGAAGGATAAGCAAAGTGAGGAGGATAAGAGGCCCAAATATAATCTCCCTCGCACCGTGGAAGTTCGGCCGTGTGAATGGCCTTGTGATAATTTCTTGAGAGCAGCCGGAATTTATGACGATTTTTATGAGATGGCTGAGAATGCAGGCCTCACCGCCTTCCTCCACAACCAACGCGAATAGTATCTCTTACTCACCAATATATTTGTGCAAAACATTCATTTCCATGCTAGGAGCTCACCACCTTCGGTGGAATTTTACTTATATGATGAGCATAAGGAGATGTCACTTCGTGACTTTTGTCGGATTTGTTTGATCCCTTTTGAGGGCAGTGTAGAGGAACCACATCGTGACGACGTGGAAGGGTTTATTGATACAATTGCTATAGGGGAAACGAGGAAAGTTTTCGATGCAAGCATCACTAGCATACATTTTCCTGTTTTACGTTACTTTGCAATATTTGCTAGTAGATGCTTAATTGGTCGCGGAAACTGTGGCAACCTTAGTGCCCCCAATATTGTTATTTTGTGCCATGCCTTGTTCCGTGATGACTCATTTAGTATGTGCACTATTGTTGCAAAGCGGTTAAATCTTAAGCGTACTAAGGGCCCCATATTGGGAGGTATCTTTGCCTCGTGCCTAGCTGCACACTTTAACATACCTATTAGGCATTATGAGAAGGAAGAGAAGTTGCTGCCTCCTGTTTTTCTAGACTATAAGAGTATGGTAGCACATGATTTTATCGTTAAGAATAAGGAAAAGATGCTTAAGTACAAGCTGATATTTGATCAAAATCACCCTGAGACTATTACCTTGCCCGCTCCTTCCTTGTTTGACTTATCTGCAGGCAAGTACCTTGTTCTGCCGGGGGCCATTCATGCCTACCGAAACCCCACACCAGCTATAGAGCTAGAGCCGGAAGCACAATTTGATCCTCACCGGCAGTCTGTTTATCAGTGGAATCCGGAAGAGATTGCCAACCAGTGGCACCAGGGGGATCCTTCTCAGTACGATCCCAGCTACAACTTTGGATATCCGCCAGGCCAGCCGTGGCCATAGACCAACTTAGGCCAAAAGCCTAAGCTTGGGGGAGTACATATTTCTCACCGACATTACATTTATGTTCACACACTCATGCTAGTTGTCGGTGCTCATACTTTTTCACTGTATCATCCATGCTAGTTTATTTTCCCTTTTTATGCTTTCTTCTTGTGTGTTTGATAAACCTTAAGAAAAACAAAAAAATAGTTGTAGCTTTTAGTTAGTTTACTTTCCATTCCTGTAGTAGTAGTAATTAAAAAGAAAACCCAAAAAGATTTCTCGTTCTTCTTTTGCTTGTTGGGAGCTTTCTCGTGTAAATAGTTTTATTTCTTTCCTTGTTCTTTGGGGGTCGAGAGGAGAAGACCATAATGAAAATGTTGAGTGGCTCTCATATGCATTATTGTTGATCTAACAAAGAGCCCATATTACGTGTCTTCTCTCTTGAATTGAATGCTTGCAGATTCCAACTTAGTCCAATGCACGGTACTATTATTATTATCCACACTATTCAGTCTTGCAAGTGAAAGGCAATAATAATGATTATATGATGAACTTATTGAGATGAGAAAAGCTGGTATGAACTCGACCTCTCTTGTTTTTGTAAATATGAATAGTTCATCGTTCCTGATTCAGCCTATTATGAATAAACATGTTTGCAGTGACAATTAGACATTATAGTTGCTTATGCCATGCTTAATTAGCTAGGAGTTTATAATGGTTTACCTTGCGTGCCAACATGCTATTAAAATGGTTGTGATGTGGTATAATAGGGTGGTATCCTCTTTTGAATGATTCGAGTGGCTTGACTTGGCACATGTTCACGCATGTAGTTGAAACAAAATCAACATAGCCTCTACGATATTTATGTTCATGGTGCATTATATCCTACTCATGCTTGCATTCGGCGTTGATTAATTTTAATGCATGTTCATGACTATTGTCGCTCTCTAGCTGGTCGCTTCCCAGTCTTTTTCTAGCCTTCACCTGTTGAGGGAGTCCTGGATTAGGGGGTATCCGGACAGCCGGACTATATCCTTTGGCCGGACTGTTGGACTATGAAGATACAAGATTAAAGACTTCGTCTCGTGTCCGGATGGGACTCTCCTTGGCGTGGAAGGCAAGCTTGGCAATATGGATATGTAGATCTCCTCCCTTGTAACCGACTCTGTGTAACCCTAGCCCCCTCCGGTGTCTATATAAACCGAAGGGTTTAGTCCGTAGGACGATATACAATCATACCATAGGCTAGCTTCTAGGGTTTAGCCTCTACGATCTCATGGTAGATCAAATCTTGTAATACTCATATCATCAAGATCAATCAAGCAGGACGTAGGGTTTTACCTCCATCGAGAGGGCCCGAACCTGGGTAAACATCGTGTCCCCTGCCTCCTGTTACCATCTGCCTTAGACGCACAGTTCGGGACCCCCTACCCGAGATCCGCCGGTTTTGACACCGACATTGGTGCTTTCATTGAGAGTTCCACTGTGTCGTCATCATAAGGAGGGATGGCTCGTCTCATTGTCAAGGACAACATCACCTCTGGGGGAGCCCTGGCTGTAGGCCAAACTCTCCAACTAGACGGCTTCGTCATGACCGCCCACTCGGCCGCTGCGCTGATGATGACTTCTCGGGTCATCGAAAATAGCCTCCATATCGGCTCGAAATTCACCAAGCAGCTGGATCCAATGGAGCTCTCCTCTTTGAACGAGCTCTTGGATCGCATCGCCGCTCTGGGAGTCGCTACGGACTATGATCAGATTGGGCTTAAACCCGACCAAAGGGAGATTAACTCTTCGCCGGTCACCCATCAGATAGCGGTGGTGGAGGAGAAATGCGGCGATTCTCCCTCTATCCTGAGGACGAACTATGTCCGGATTCCCAAGCTCTCCGAGCCAGATACCCGCCCACGGGAGGACATCACCCTAACCCTGAACCTAGAATCAGGCTGCATGCCGAACCTGCGGGGCAACATCCCGGAGCCCGAACTTCCAAGATCGGAAACTCCCCCGCCCCGGGGTCTCAGATTGGGTCAAGGTCCGAACTTAAATCCACCCACCCACCCACCCAGATACAAACAATCTTTCCCACATTAGGCAAGAGCCCCAAGAGACAGTACATCACTATTGGGCCAGATTCCTCCTTGTAATGAACAAGATCAAGGACTGTCGCGAGGAAGATGCAATTTCGTTCTTTTGCAACAATTGCACGGACAAGGGAATCCTCAACGCTATAAGTCGTCATGGCATAGCACACTTCGCTGACTTGGTGGCCATAGTACGGAAGTACTGTGCGATGGAAAGTGCTTGGAAACCTCAAACAAAATTTTGGGGTAATCCGGCTCTGACAAAACCCCCAGTCCGAACTAAAAAGGTGCACTCTCATAAGTCGCCCGACTCAATTACAAAGAAGCAAAAGCCCACTACTAGGCATGGAACTATATTGGAGGTATGGCTTAACGGGCCCTGTAAAATTCATAGTACAGCGGATACCATACCAACACACAGCCTTAGAGCATGTGGGGTACTCTGGCAGGTAGCCAAGAGCGGTGAGGATCTCCTCATCCAAAACACCTCAGAGCACCATCCCGTGGATAACAATACAGTATTGACAGTCTTCGAGACCTTCACCTCAAATAATAGGCGTAAGAGAGCACTCCGCAGCCTTGCCGAAGTCTGCCACGTGGCAACAATAAATCCATGGAGCGACCCGGCTATCACCTTCAATGCCAGTGACGAACCTAAATTCCGAACAGCCCGAGCACCAACCGCCTTGGTCCTCAGTCCAATTGTGGACGGCTTTCAGCTCACTAAAGTGCTCATGGATGACGGCAACGGATTAAACCTCATTTATGAGGAGACTCTTCAAAAAATGGAAATAGACATAAATCGTACGAGCAAAGCAGCACGACCTTCCGAGGAATCATCACTAGTCGGGAGGCACGTTGTGCTGGGAAAACCACACTAGATGTGGTATTCGGCACTCCAGAGAATTACAAGTCCGAAGAAATTACATTCCAAGTGGCCCCGTTTAGTAGCGGATACCACACCCTTCTAGGGCAGGAGGCATTCACAA
The DNA here is from genome assembly GCF_002162155.2 of Triticum dicoccoides. Lineage (NCBI taxonomy): Eukaryota > Viridiplantae > Streptophyta > Magnoliopsida > Poales > Poaceae > Triticum > Triticum dicoccoides. Next base: position 267,215,156 of record NC_041390.1, on the reverse strand, counting down.
TCTTCCAAGCCATACCCCATTACGGATACCTGAAGCTCAAAATGCCTGGGCCGAATGGGATCATCACTCTAGCTAGTGATCCGGACATATCATTCCACGCCGAGAACAAAACAACCGCACTGGCCCTCGAGGCATTATCCGAAGCCCTTGTGGCGGAGGAATTAACCGCGCTGTGCTCCACAGTGGACAGGTACAACGTGATACTAGACAAAAGATCCAAGCCCACCTCTTTCAAACCAGCGGATGAAATAGTCAAATTCCAAGTCCATCCAACGGACCCCTCAAAAACAGCATCCATCGGGGCACAGTTAAACCCCACTATAGATGCCACACTACGGGAGTTCCTGCGTGAGAATTGGGACATATTCGCCTGGCATCCTTCAGATATGCCAGGAATCCCACGCAGGCTGGCCGAGCATAGCCTTAACATTCTAAAAGGATTCAAGTCGGTCAAGCAGACTCTTCGGCGTTTCTCGGAACCTAAGCGACAAGCCATGGGAGAGGAGCTAGCCAAGTTACTGGAGGCCGGATTCATTAGACAAATGAAGCATCCGGACTGGCTAGCAAACCTGGTGATGGTACCAAAGAAGGACAAATCCTGGCGCCTATGTGTCGACTTCAAGGACCCCAATAAGGCTTGCCCAAAGGATCCCTTCCCCGTCCCTCGCATCGATCAAATTATTGACGCTACCGCAGGACACGAATCATTGTGCTTCCTCGATGCATACTCTGGTTACCACCAAATTAAGACGGCGGAGTCCGATCAAGCCGCAACGGCATTTATCACTCCAGATGGCCCCTTCTGTTTTAACACAATGCCCTTCGGGCTCAAAAACGCCGGCGCAACATATTAGCGCATGATTCAGACATGTCTGGAAAAGCAGATCGGCAAAACAATGGAGGCATACGTAGACGATGTGGTCGTTGAAACCAGACACGTCGACTCCTTAATAGACGACTTGAGGCTCACATTCGACAATCTCCGAACGTACAACATTAAGCTCAATCTGGAAAAATGCGTTTTCGGCGTACCCGCCGGAAAGCTCCTGGGCTTTATCGTCTCCAGTAGAGGAATTGAAGCAAATCTGGCTAAAATCCAAGCTCTGTCATAGTTGGCTATCCCAACTGACCTCAAACAAATCCAGAAGTTAACGGGATGCGTGGAGGCCTTAAGCCGCTTTATCTCCCGATTAGGAGAAAAGGCACTCCCCCTTTATCGCCTTCTTCGGTGCACCGAACACTTCGAGTGGACGGACGCAGCCACGGCCGGATTGGAAGAAATAAAAGCCATCCTGGCCACCAACCCAATCTTTGCCACGCCAAATGTCGGCGAACCAATGCTGTTATATATAGCGGCAACTCACCAAGTTGTAAGCGCAGTGCTCGTCGTCGAATGAGAGACGGACGGACATAAATTCCCACTTCAAAAGCTGGTCTGTTATGTGTCCACTGTCCTCACTCCATGCAAATCACGGTACCCACATTATCAAAAGATAGCATACGCGGTATTTATGGCATCCCGAAAATTACGACAGTAATTTCAAGAGTGTTCAATCACGATGGCCTCAGAAGTACCACTCAACGATATAATAAACAATCGTGATGGCATGGATCGGATTGCCAAATGGGCTATCGAGCTCCTCCCGTTTGACATAACATATAGACCACGGTGAGCCATTAAGTCGTAAGTACTGGCCGATTTCGTCGCCGAATGGACAGAAGCCGAACTCCCTAAAGAGTACGGCGCATACTTCTATTGGATCATGCACTTTGATGGCTCTAAAATGCTGGCTAGTCTAGGGGCTAGCATCGTCCTGACGTCCTCCACCGGAGATATAGTCCAATACGTACTCCAAATACTATATACAGACTCCAACAACGCAGCCGAATACGAGGCCCTATTACATGGTCTCCGAATGGCAGTTTCCATGGACATTCAACGCCTGGAGGTGCATGGGGACTCGAACCTCGCAATATCTCAAATAAATGGAGACATCGATGCCAAGGATCCAAAAATGGCGGCATATCGCAACGCCGTACTCAAAGTGTCAGCTTGGTTCGAGGGGCTTGAATTCCACCATGTGGCTCAGGAAAACAATCAAGCGGCGGATATCCTCGCCCGTATCGGTGCTAAGCGCGATCCTGTCCCACCTAACATCTTCTTGGAAAAACTGTTTAAGCCATCCGTGGTATGGGAAGGGGACACCGGTAGCAATAGTCCGGACCCGACCATATCATTAGATACTGAACACTCTGGCACAATCGGAGGCTCTGCCATCGAAATAACACCTTCAGCCCATGTGATAATGGCTGTCATCGCCCCGTGGATAGAACCATTCCTAGCCTACCTAACCAGGAAGGAACTACCGGAGGACCAAAATGAGGCACGTTGCATAGTGCGGCGATCTAAAGCCTACAAGGTCCACGAGGGAGAGCTTTATAAGAAAAGCACTACCGGAGTCCTTCAAAGGTGCATCTCCGAAGAGGAAGGGCGGAAGCTTTTGGCAGAAATCCATGCTGGACTCGGCGGCCATCACGCCGCCGCCCGGGCCCTTGTAAGCAAGGCCTTCTGTACTGGTTTCTATTGGCCGACGGCCTGAGCAGATGCAGATCATCTAGTCCAACATTGCATTGGTTGCCAGCTTTTGCAAACCAAAGCCATATGCCGCCTACCGCTCTCCAAACAATCCGCATTACTTGGCCCTTTGCGGTCTGGGGGCTTGATATGGTTGGAACCCTTAAAGGGGGAACCCATAAGAAAAAAATACTTACTGGTCATGGTGGATAAATTCATCAAATGGATAGAAGCCAAACCTGTCAAAACGGCTGAATCCAGACCGGTGATAGACTTCATATCTAGGGTTGTACACTGTTATGGCATCCCTCACAGCATCATCACTGACAACGGCACGAACTTCATAGCCGACGAGGTGAAACTTTGGTGCAGCAACATGGGCATCAAGCTCGATTTTGCTTCTGTCTATCACCCGCAAACTAACGGTCAAGTTAAGCGAGCAAATGGTCTTATCATGAGCGGCATCAAAACCATATTAGTGCGGTCCTTAAAGGAATCAAACACGCACTGGGTAGAGGAGCTCGACTCCGTACTATGGGGGCTGCGGACCACGCCGAATCGCACTATCGGATACACACCGTTTTATGGTGTACGACACAGAGGCGGTTCTGCCTTGCGACATAATTCATGACTCACCTCGAGTGCGCATGTACGAAGAAAAAGAGGCCGAGCTCGATCGGCAGGACAGTTTGGACACCCTGGAGGAGGAGCACGACGTGGCAAAAGCCCGTTCCGCATTCTATCAGCAACATGCTCGAAGGTATCAAAGCAGAGAAGTACATGCCAAAACCTATAACATTGCCGAACTAGTTCTACGCCTGTTGGAGAAGAAAAAGAACAAGCTCAAGCCCAAATGGGAAGGTCCCTTCATTATCGACCAGGTTCTGACCGGTGGAGCGTACCGTCTGCGGCATGCATCGGACAATCGACTCGAGCGAAACCCATGGAACGCAGCCAGACTCTGAAGATTCTACGCCTAGTGCCGGACTCTATGTTTGTCTCCTTACCTCCGTCAATTTTTTGCACATCAATTATCTGTCTTTTCTCTCTTTCTCTCTTTTTATTCTCCTCAAGGCCTTAAAAGGCTAAACTTGTGTCTTGGTTGCACAATCTCGACGTGCTAACCACGCTCATTATACCTGGGGGCTTCTTATACAGAAGCTTAATATAACTATTTTTCTAGGCTTTATGCCCCGCACATGTGTTATTCTTCCACATGTACCTTTTTTCGCCATTATATGCATCGATATGACTTAAGTTTTGGCCAAGCTGGGTTGCCTAGCTCTTGTATTTATGCCCTACGTTCCCGTTAATTTGGCTAGGGCATAAGGGGAGCACCTCTGCGATTGTTACTGCCGGGTCAGCCGGATGTGTACCTCAGACTGGGTGAAGCCGAAAGCTAGCGTTCTTAAGGGAATATTCGGTCGGTGAACAAAAGATGACTTTTATTTAATTTGATACATGCCCCCAGATGTTTATAGCATGCGTCTCTTTTCACAGTTCGGACATGCACATTAGGGCATGCGTACCCTGGGAAAGGAACCCTTAATAGAACTATTCTCCCTGGAAGATGTTTCTTACTATCCATGTAATATAACATAGCTAGTTGGGTAGTTGTTTGTTCAAGCACTTATGACCCCTACGCCTAGTTTCCATGCATACCCCGGTTTTTACATAACTGAGCGGGTATTCGGATACACTCCGGACTATCGGGTCCAGAGGTCGAAGCGAAAAGGTCCGCCATGACAAATGATTTACAAGCCGGCTAGGGAAATTATATATGTCACTTGAAGTACACAGTCACTAAGACTGATTAAATTCTTCTTCTATACCATCCAATAGGTTGTCTAGCCTACAATCCTGTTGGGAATACTTTGCGGCTAATTCTACTTGGTCATACACCAAACTGACGGGGATCTCTTTCCCATCGGGACCCACAGGTCCGACCTTGACCATGCGGTTTGGGTCAGCTTTGGTATATCGCGTCTTCACCATAGCCCACGCTTCCCTTGCACCTTATCGGTAGGCCGATATATTCCATAATAGGAAGCACCGCCGCGCTCCCTTGAGCTTCTCTATAAGCTCCCCCGTGCCCCCTGGCGTGGGCACGGATGGCCACAAGGCTTGGGCAATACCCTGCATCACCTACCGAACTTGTTCGTGCAGTTCTGAGAGCTCTGGTAGAAGATCACCTACAGACCCGGGCATCTCCTCCACGGGATGACCCGTCAGCATACCTGCAGACATAACTGTGTTATCCGGCTTCTTCGCCGAACTCCTTCAAAAGTTTGTTCAAGCACTTACTAAAAATGCCGCGTCGAAGCCGCTTATTCTCCTTCACGGAGTCCGCAAGCTGGGCTCGGATGTCTTTCAGTTCCACGTCCAACCGGATATTGGCGTCCTGGAGATTATTTTTCTCCTGCCTGACTCGCGTAAGCACGCGCTCGCCAGCATTTAGCTGTCGATTAGCATGTTGCGCATCCTCTGGCACGGCCTCCGGATTCACTCCGGGGTCATCTGTAACATCTACTGTTAGATTTGCATGCATGCCGCATACTATCTGGTACCTGTAATTCTTTGCAATAGAAGCAACTGTTACCAGAGGGGGCCTTCTCGGACTCCTTTAATGCGGCCACCGCGGCCTGTAGCTGGGCCTTGCACTCTTCTAGCTCTTGAGACAATTGGGTATTCTTCTCCATAAGAACCTGCACAAATAATGATCCTTAAATCAGTTGTGTCAACTGTTTCAAGTCTCAGGGGTACTGATATATATAATCGTCAGATTTTCCTACCTGTATATCCTTTACATACTGGTCCATGGCTCTGGCAAGACCCTTTTGAGCGGCACAGATGTATACGTCTCCTGAGTTGAAGGCATCGAACGCCTCCTGGGAGAAACAAGCGTCACGGAGTACGGCCCGGCGACGCCTGTGATTCATGGCGCTCTCCACTTCAGAATTTGTAGCTGATAGTCTGTCTGCATCCTCTACAGGAGGAGCATCTAGCGTCCGCCCCGTGTTAGCTTCCACCTCTATGTCCGGCCCTGGAGCCCGACTGGTGGAGGCGTGATCGGCAGCCTCTCCGGATATAGTCCGGCGAGCATTTTTCCTACTAGGAAACATGGACGTCATTATATTTTAAAGAAAAGACGACAACCATAGAGCGAGGTTTTGTATCATACCTCTGCGCCGGCGTCTCAGTCCTGACCGCCTTCCTTTTTGGCCTACCCGGCTTCGGTGCCCCTTGTTGGTGAGTCACCACGGGTTCACATGGCATCTCGAAGGCCTTCCCTGTAAAACACCATATGTGTACGGTAGGTGAAGTGCATAAAAGGGGATCCTTCTCGGAAGTTGGGACTCCGGTTTTTCCTTACCTGCCATGCAGAGAGTAGCCCAGGATAGTTGGCCGTGATGGCCACCATGGCGTCATCACAGCTCAATTGATAGAATGTCCTGTCTATCAGCTCCACAAATATGTCCGGATCCTCTTCGAGTCCGGGATCGAGGGCTCGGTCAGGGTCCTCCGGTTGTGGAGGTGGGCTGCTGACCTCCCTTACAGCTTTTCATAGTTCCTGCCGTGAAACGGCAAGGTGAGTATTTACGATGAACAATGCGGAAAGGTTGGGAGTAAAGAGTGACAGCTTACCTAGCTTGGAGGGTTGTACATGGAGAATCCATCCCATGGCTTAATACGGATGAACTCCTCTTCCTCTCCCTTGAACAACTCAGACAAATTTTTTTGCTAGAGCAGCAGATGAGTCCGGTCCTTCATGCCCGTAGCGAGTGGCATCATCTTCTCCGTTAAAGCACCACAGGGGGTGCCCTCGATATTGAAGTGGTTGCACCCCCCGCATTATGCATATTGACATAACCTCGATTATTGTCAATCCTGATTGAGCCAGCACTTTAATCCGGTCCATCAGGTAAAGGACTTCCCCGTTATCTTCCTCCTGGGGGCTCCGTGGGCGCCAGCTTTGGTGTTTCTTCAGAGGAGCATTGTGGAACTCGAGAAGACCCCTCCGAACAGGATCTGGAAGGGGGACATCCTCCATGTAAAACCACTCCGAAGGCCAGTCTTCGGACGTCTTCTTTGGGGTACCGGACAGGTATCCGGTCCCGGCGATGCGCCATATTCTGGCTCCGCCCACTTGATATAGTGACCCCTCTTGTGTATGGGGAACGAGGCAGAATAGCCTCTTCCACAGCTCGAAATGAGCCTCGCAGCCCAGAAACAGCTCGCAAAGGGCAACACAACCAGCGATGTGTAATATGGAAGCTTGTAGGGGGAGTATAAACTTTACCATCCTGTGTATGGGATTGATGCTTGTTGGTGGAGGTGGAGTATAAACTTTACCATTCTGTTTGTGAACTGCCTATAATGTGTGTAACATGGAAGATATCGAGATCTCTCGGTTGTTATGTTGACAATGAAAGTATACCGCTCAAAATATTATTCATATCTATTTCAAAACTAAGCTCTGGCACCTCTATAAATCCCTGCTTCCCTCTGCGAAGGGCCTATCTATTTACTTTTATGTTGAGTCATCATCCTCTTATTAGAAAGCACCAGTTGGAGAGCACCGTTGTCATTTGCATCCATTACTATTAATTTACATTGAGTATGACTTGACTAGATCTCTTTTACCATGAATTACAATGTATAGTCAGTCCTTGATCTTTAAAGGTGCTCTGCATTTATGTTTTGCGGTCTCAGAAAGGGCTAGTGAGATACCATCTTGTTATATCATATCATGATTGTTTTGAGAAAGTGTTGTCATCTAAGATTTATCTTTATTGCTCGCTAGTTGATTATGCCATTGATATGAGTAAACATGAGATCTAAGTGTTATTGTGAATATGGTTAGTCACAATCTTTGCTGAAAACTTGAATGCTGACTTTACATATTTACAACAACAAGAGCAAACAGAGTTTGTACAAGCTTTTCTTTATCACATTTAGTTTATAAACTGAATTGCTTGAGGACAAGCAAAGGTTTAAGCATGGGGGAGTTGATACGTCTCCGCCGTATCTACTTTTCCAAACAGTTTTGCCCTTGTTTTGGACTCTAACTTGCATGATTTGAATAGAACTAACCCAGACTGACGTTGTTTTCAGCAGAATTGCCATGGTGTTATTTTTGTGTAGAAATAAATGTTCTCAGAATGACTTGAAAATCAACGGAGAATTATTTTGGAATATATAAAAATACTGGAAGAAAGATCCACGTCAGGGGGCCACCACCTGTCCATGAAGGTGGGGGCGCGCCCCTTGCCTCGTGGGCCCCCTGATGCTCCACCGACCTCAACCTTGACTCCATAAATTCACTTTCGGGGAGAAAAAACCCAGAGAGAAGGATTCATCGCATTTTACGATACAGAGCCGCCGCCAAGCCCTAAACTCTCTCGAGAGGGCTGATCTGGAGTCCGTTCGGGGCTCCGGAGAGGGGAATCCGTCGCCATCGTCATCATCAACCTTCCTCCATCACCAATTTCATGATGCTCACCGCCATGTGTGAGTAATTCCATTGTAGGCTTGCTGGATGGTGATGGGTTGGATGAGATTTATCATGTAATCGTGTTAGTTTTGTTAGGGTTTGATCCCTAGTATCCACTATGTTCTCAGATTGATGTTGCTATGACTTTGCTATGCTTAATGCTTGTCAGTAGGGCCTGAGTGCCATGATTTTAGATCTGAACCTATTATGTTTTCATGAATATATGTGAGTTCTTGATCCTATCTTGCAAGTCTATAGTCACCTATTATGTGTTATGATCCGTTAACTCCGAAGTGACAATAATCAAGATACTTACCGTTGATGACTGTAGTTTGAGGAGTTCATGTATTCACTAAGTGTTAATGTTGTGGTCCGGTAATCTATTAAAAGGAGGCCTTAATATCCCTTAGTTTCCAATAGGACCACGCTGCCACGGGAGGGTAGGACAAAAGATGTCATGCAAGTTCTTTTCCATAAGCACGTATGACTATATTCGGAATACATGCCTACATTACATTGATGAACTGGAGCTAGTTCTGTGTCACCCTAGGTTATGACTGTTACATGATCGATCACATCCGGCATAATTCTCCATCACCGATCCAATGCCTACGAGCTTTTCATATATTGTCCTTCGCTTATTTACTTTTCCGCTGCTACTGTTACCATCACTATAAAACCCAAAATTATTACTTTTGCTACCATTACTTTTGCTATCGTTACCACTACTATCATATTAATCTGCTACTAATATCTTGCTGCAGATATTAAGTTTCCAGGTGTTGTTGAATTGACAACTCAGCTGCTAATACTTGAGAATATTCTTTGGCTCCCCTTGTGTCGAATCAATAAATTTGGGTTGAATACTCTACCCTCGAAAACTGTTGCGATCCCCTATACTTGTGGGTTATCAATACCGGGTTTTGTCACAATTATCGCAATAGAAGTGTCATAAGCATGACAGATTTTATTGCTCGCCCCAAAATGTCACGGATGTGTATTTTTTTGTAGTGTTGTGTACTACTTGATCCACCAGAACCGGACCGCATACCAACCGGAGAAAACTGCGCGCTAGTCAAACCCTCGCTTTTTACCCCATAGCAACTCACCCTCTTGCCCACCTTCTTCCTGCACCAACCTTCTCCTTCTTCCCCTCCTTCCCCTCCCGCGGCGCACAACCACCCCCACCCCTCTGGCGCGCCACCAACTCCCACCCCCGAGGCGCCCCACCACCCCACCCCTCGACGCGCCACCACTCCGCACAGCCCCTCCCCGCCCACCACCATGCACCACACTCGTCGGCCGCCTCGCCTCATCCA
>NC_041390.1:267177233-267205571 GCF_002162155.2 Triticum dicoccoides | reverse complement strand
CACCACAAATCACCGGCCGCCCCCGCCAGAACCAGCGAGCCGATGCGCACCACCGACGACCACCGCCCCACCCCATCCATCGCGCCGCCTGGGCCAGATCCGTCGGGTGCCGAATCCGCACCAACGAGCGGATGAGCCGCCTCCCCCACACTAGTGCATCCGGATCCGCCCGGGATGCCCCCGCGATTGCCGACCTTGACGGCCTTGGCCCCGCCCCGTGACGGCTGGCCTCCCTTCCCATGTCGAGCCCCTACCTCGTTGGCCAGTCGTGCATGCGTCCCTGCAAGGTTCCTTGCTGCTCGACGGCATGCAGTACAGGCACGCGAAGCCGCGCAGTTCGCCTGTGCGGATCTCGTCATGTACCTCGTCGGTGCTAAGCCACCCCCCGTGACATGGAATGCACATTCTGATGCAGTGCACAAAAATCGCCGCGTGCCATCATCAAGCACTTCCTAGGCGTGCCATCGTCAAGCAGAGGATCTCTGGCCCCCGACGAGCTACCCCTCCTCCCGGCGTGCAGTTCCTAGATGCTGAGTGTTTGGGTTGACTTTCTTTTTCCTTCAAAAGATGTGTTGTGCAGTTCCTTGTTGATGTATCTCTAGTGCATTCTTTAGATGGGTGCTACAAGCTTTTGCACTGCTTCTTTGATCCATTATGGAGGCAAAACGAGAAGGCAACATTCTTGTTCATAAGTGCACTTGTGAATTTGATGTCTTGAAGAGAGAGTTGTACAGATTTGCATCCTATAAGGAAACTAACACTTCTACTCTACTTGTGAACAAAAGTTCACTCCAGCACAAAAGGGGTAGCGGTTGTAGGCAAAAGCATTACTGTTTGTGCTTGGATACATTAACTAGGTTGCCATATATGGTGAACACATACATGATTTGTGTTTAAAAAATTGTTGTCCATAAAAATCATGGTCTGGTGGTTCATTGTTTTCGATCATGCGGTGCACTTTGGTCTAAAAAAAGGTCCACTAGGAAGGACTATTCTACTACATTTATACCAAAGTGCATTTAAAAAATGCAAATGAAGTGCACTTTGGTCTTACAAAAAGTACACCACAAAGGACTTTTCAGTACACTCCATTTAAAACAAAATGCATTAAAAACTGCAAATGCATTGCACTTTGGTCTAAAAAAAGTTCGCTACGAAGGTCTCTTCAGTACACTTCATTTAGAATAAAAGTACACTATGAAGGAATTTTCAGTACACCCCATTTAAAATGAAATGCATTTAAAAAACATGAAATTTGGTGCACTTTGGGATAAAAGAAGTCCACTACGAAGGATTATTCAGTACACTTCATTTGGAACAAAACACATTAAAAAAAGCAAATGCGGTGCACTTTGGTCTTAAAAAAAGTCTACTATGAAGGACTTTTCTGTCCACTCCATTTAAAATAAAATGCATAAAAACATGAAGTTCGCTTGCCCGTCTAATGCAGTGCGGTTTTCCATATGAAGCAATGCGGACGGCCGTCTGATGATGTTCATCTCGTAAGTGCAAGAAAAAACATTACCGGAACAAGAACAAAAAGTAACGCGGTTCACTTCTCCGTAATTTAGCGGTTCACTTAGGCACGATGTGAAGTGCACTTCACTTCGTCGCATGAGAAAAATTAAGGCTGACAAAATAAACGATGCAATGCACTTGCCCGTCTCATGTAGTGTGCTTTTTAGTCTGAAGCAGTGCGGTTTGCTACTTCGTTTGGGAAAATTTATGTCCCACAAAAAAAGAAATGATGTAGTGCACTTGACCATCTGAGTGATGTTTTTTGTCTAAAGTAGTGTGGTTTTCTGTCTGATGCGGTACAAATGACGATTTTGGTGTCACAAAAAAATAGTGTCCGCGTTTCATTAAAATCAAAATTGCTCTTAAACAGTAAAGATTCAGAGAGAGTGTTCTACATGAAAAAGTTGCGCCTCATCGATATATTTCCAATGGCGTATACATTGAATCATTCCGACCAGCGGTTTATAAATATTTCGTGAAAAACGGCCGCTGCCTCTTGTCGTCAGCCGCATGATTTTCAAAATTAACTAAACATTGTAAGGAATCTCAAAAACATTTCAACATATGGAAGTTGCGCCTCATCCGTAGCTTTCCAACGGTGTATCATAAGCCTTGTTTCAACAATCGGTTAAAAAACTAGAGAGAAAACGGTACCAAAAATTGGGAAAAAAATCAAAAAAAGGAATTCCGCGATTTAGCAAATTTAAAACTGCTCTTAAACCGTAACGACTTAGAAAAAATAATAGATATGAAAAAGATGCGCATCGACGACATCTTTCCAACAATTTATCATTTTCTTCATTCCGACGAGAGGTTTAGAAAAAAACGCAAAAAAGCTTGATGCCATTCGTCGTGAGCCACACTGTTTTTGAAACTGCTCTTAAATTATGATGAATCTCAAAAAGTGTTCAACACGGCAAAGTTGCGGCTATTACATAGCTTCTCAATGGTATATTACACGCGTCGTTCCGATAAATGGTTAAAAACTAGAGCAAAACGTACCAAAAAACACCACGTGCAGTTTTTTCCGACATGAAGTTCACTAGTCTCTGTATTGAAGTACCTTTGCTACTGAAAGTGAAGTGCCCTCGCATTGAGCGTGCAGTGTGAAGTGTTATTAGAATATTTATTCTGCTAATATTAGTAGAATAGACCGGTTGTATATATCTTATGTATATGTAAGCAAGCAGTTGGCCATTTTGTAGCTCAATTAACTAGTTGGAACATTGTATGCCATGTTCCAGAAGAGTCTTAGTGAGCATAATGAACAGCAGAGGGATTCATACAAACCTACTATAGCAAGAAAAACTAAGCAATCATTAGCCTCGTATAAACTAGATTGTGAGCCTCATGTAGTAATAGTTGGTTGATAGACTTCAAAGCTTCAGGCACACTTCGCCAGAGTAATTAAATGGTAAGTGTCGGTGTCAAAACCGGTGGATCTCGGGTAGGGGGTCCCGAACTATGCGTCTAAGGCGGATGGTAACAGGAGGCGGGGGACACAATGTTTACCCAGGTTCGGGCCCTCTCGATGGAGCTAATACCCTACTTCTGCTTGATTGATCTTGATGATATGAGTACTACAAGAGTTGATCTACCACGAGATCGGAGAGGCTAAACCCTAGAAGCTAGCCTATGGTATGATTGTTGTTGTCCTACGGACTAAAACCCTTTGGTTTATATAGACACCGGAGGGGCTAGGGTTACACAGAGTCACTTACAAGGGAGGAGATCTACATATCCGAATCGTCAAGCTTGCCTTCCACGCAAAGGAGAGTCCCATCCGGACACGGGACGAAGTCTTCAATCTTGTATCTTCATAGTCCAATAGTCCGGCCAAAGTATATCGTCCGGCTGTCCGAGGACCCCCTAATCTAGGACTCCCTCAGTAGCCCCCAAACCAGGCTTCAATGACGATGAATCCAGCGCGCAGATTGTCTTCGACATTGCAAGGCGGATTCTCCTCCAAATCCCGAGTACCTGTCATAACGAGTTGTGTCCGGCCTCCCATGAATGTTGCACTCCTCGGCTTCTGTGCCTTAATAATGGCTATCTTCCACGTGTCGAGCGAATGCGAGAGGTCGGGGTGTTTTTGCATTTACCACCCTAACCAGGTAGGTGAATCGTCTATTTAAACAGTCGGGGACCTTCAGATCTAGATCACACCACCTTCCCACAGCGGGTATCCATCGGAGCGCGCCCGGAAAAATCCATCCCATCATGGCCGGCCACCGCAGCTCCTCCTCTCGCCCCCGTAGCCCTAAGCCAGGTAGTTGGGAGAAGTGTTCTGTTCCCCACAACCAACTAGTAGAGTTGCAGACCCAGGGGTTTCTCCCTCCTGCGTACATCGTCCCCGTCCGAGCCGGACTAGCCACTTATAATGGCGGGGAGCAAGCGGAAAGCTTTCCCAACCCATCCACGGGGGAGCGGGTATGCCTCGTCCCTTATTTATTGAGGGGACTCGGATTTCCAATCCATCCATTCCTCCGCGGTCTCCTGGAGTTCTATGGCCTCCAACTGCATAACTTTACTCCCTCCTCCATATTACACATCGGAGGCTATGTTGCCCTTTGTGAGCTGTTTATGGGCTGCGAAGCTCATTTCGAGCTATGGCAGAGGCTATTCTGCCTCGTGCCCCATACACAGAGGGGGTCAATATTTCAAGTGGGCGAAGCCGAAATATGGCGCATCGCCGGGAGCGGATACCTGTCCGGTACTCCGAAGAAGACATCCGAAGACTGGCCTTCGAAGTGGTTTTATATGGAGGACCCTATTCGGATGGGCCTTCCTGAGTTCAACAACGCCCCTTTGAAGAAACACCGTAGCTGGCGCCCTCGGAGCCCCCAGGAGGAAGACAACAGGGAGGTCCTTTACCTGATGAGCCGGATAAAGACACTGGTCGAATCAGGACTAACAATAATAGAGGTTATGTTAATATGTATAACGCGGGGGGTGAAGCCACTTCAATATCAGGGACAACCCATGTGGCACTTCAATGGAGAAGACAATGCCACCCGCTGCGGCCATAAAGGTCCAGACTCCACTGCCGCTCTGGCAAAAATACTTGCTATTTCATAGCAGGAACTACGAAAAGCTGTGAGGGAGATTCACAGCCTGTCTCCACAGCTAGAGGACCCTGACCGGGCCCTCGATCCCGGACTCGAAGAAGATCCGGACATATTCGTGGAGCTCATCGACAGAATGCTTTATCAGTTAAGCTGTGACGGCGCCTTGGTGGTCATTACCACCGATTATCATGGACTGCTCCCTGCATCGCATGTAAGTAAAACCGAAGTCCCAACTTCCGAGAAGGATCCCCTTTTTCGCACTTCACCCACCGCACACGTATGGTGTCTTGCAGGGAAGGCCCTCGGACGCCATGCCGAACCCGCGGTGACTCACCAACAAGGGGCACCGAAACCGGGTAGGCTTAAAAGGAAGGCGGTCAGGACTGAGATGCCGTCGCAGAGGTATGAAAAAGAACCCTGCTCCGTGGTTATTATCTTTAAAGTATAATAACATCCGTGGTTAAAACCAGGAAAAAAGGTCGCCGAACCGTATCTGGAGAGCCTGCCGGCCATGCCTCCACCAGCCGGGCTCCAGAGCCGGACTTGGAGGCAGATGCCAACATGGGGACAACGCCGGATATTCCTCCTATCGAGGATGCGGATAGGCTGTCCGCCACAAATTCCTAAGTGGAGAGTGCCATGAAGCACAAGCGTCGCTGGGCCGTACTCCACGACCCCGATTTTTCTGAAGAGGCGTTTGATGCCTTTAACTCAGGGGACGCGTACATCCGTGCTGCTCAAAATGGTCTTGCCAGAGCCACAGACCAGTATGTAAAGGATATACGGGTAAGAAAATCTGATAATTATGTATATACCAGTTGCCCCTAAGACTTGAAACAGTTGGCACAACTGATTTAAGGATCATTATTTGCATAGGTTCTTACTGAGAAGAATACCCAGTTGTCTCAAGAGCTGGAGGAGTGCAAAGCCCAGCTACGGGCCACATTTGCCAAAATGGAGGAGTCCAAGAAGGCCCCATCTGGTAACACTTGTTCCTATCGAAAAGAATGAAGTGTACCAGTTAATATTTGGCTTGCATGCTAATCTAATTAATAGATTCTGCAGATGATCCCGGAGTGAATCCTAAGGAGCAACATGCTCAACGACAGCTGAAGGCTGACGAGCGCGTTCTTACACAAGTAAGGCGGGAGAAAAATGATCTCCAAGATGCCAATACCCGGCTGGATGTTGAACTGAAAGATGTTCGGGCCCAGCTGGCTGACTCCGTAAAGGAGAATAAAAGGCTTCGACGCGGCATTTTCAGTAAGTGCTTGAGCGAACTTCTATAGAGTTCAGCGAAGAAACCAGCTAACAGAGCTATATCTGTAGGTATGCTGACGGGTCATCCCAGAGAGGAGATGCCCGGGTCTGCGGGAGATCTTCTGCCAGAGCTCTCACAACTGCATGAACAAGTTCGGCAAGTGATGCAGGACCATGCCCAGGCCTTGTGGCCATCCGCCTCCCTGCCAGGAGGCATGGAGGAGCTTGTAGAGATACTCAAGGGAGCGCGGCCGCGCTTCTGATTATGGAAGATATCTGCCTGTTGACAAGGTGCGAGGGAAGCCTGGGCCATGGTGAAGGCTCGATATACCAAGGCTGACCCGAACCATATAGCCGAGGTCGGACCTGTAGGGCCTGACAGGAAAGAAATCCCCGCCAGCTTGGTGTATGACCAGGTGAAATTAGCCGCAAAGTATTCCCAACAGGATTGTAGGCTAGACAGCCTATTGGATGGTATAGAAGAAGAATTTAGTCAGTCTAAGTGACTGTGTACTTCAAGTGACATATATTGTCCCTAGTCGGATTGTAAATCATTTGTCATGGCGGACCTTTTCGCTTCGACCTCCGGACCCGACAGTCCGGAGTGTATCCGAATACCCACTCAGTTATGTAAAAACCGGGGTACGCATGGAAACCAGGCGTAGGGGGTCATAAGTGCTTGAACAAACAAGTACCCAACTAGTTATGTTATCTTACATGGATAGTAAGAAACATCTTCCAGGGAGAATAGTTCCGTTAAGGGTTCCTTTCCCTGGGTACGCATGCATTAATGTGCATGTCCGAACTGCGACAAGAGACGCATGATATAAACATCTGGGGGTATGTATTCTAATAAGTAATAAAGTCATCCGACCGAATGTTCCCTTAAGAACGCTAGCTTTCGGCTTCACCCAGTCTGAGGTACACATCTGGCTGACCCGGCAGTAACAATCGCAGAGGTGCTCCCCTTATGCCCTAGCCGAATTAACGGGAACGTAGGGCATAAACACAAGAGCCAGGTAACCTAGCTTGGCCAAAATTTAAGTCATATCGATGCATATAATGGCATAGAAAAGGTGCTTGTGTAAAAATAACACATGTGCGGTAGGCATAGAGCCCGTATCATAATTATATTCAACTTCTATATAAGAAGCCCCGAGGTATAATGAGCGCGCTTAGCGTGTACAAATTGTGCAATCAAGACACAGTTTAACCTTTGAAGGCCGCGAAGAAAAGGAAGAAAGACAGAAAAATATAGATAACAAATATATACAAAAAACTGACGGAGGTAAGGAGACGAACACAGAGTCCAGCGCTAGGCATAGAACCTTCGGAGTCTGGCCGCGTTCCATGGGTTTGGCTCGAGTCGATTGTCCGATGCATCCCGCAGACGGTACGCTTCACTGGTCAGAACTTTGTCAATAATGAAGGGAACTTCCCATTTGGGTTTGAGCTTGTCCTTTTTCTTCTCTGGTAGGCGTAGAACTAGTTCGCTAACATTATAAGTTTTGGCCCGTACTTCTCTGCTTTGATATCGTCGAGCCTGTTGTTGATAGAATACGGATTGTGCTTTTGCCACGTCACGCTCCTCCTCCAAGGCGTCCAAACAGTCCTACCGATCTAGCTCTGCTTCTTTCTCTTCGTACATGCGCACGCGAGGTGAGTCATGAATGATGTCGCAGGGCAGTACCGCCTCTGCGCCGTACACCATAAAGAAAGGTGTGTATCCGGTAGTGCGATTTGGCGTGGTCCGCAGCCCCCATAGTACGGAGTCGAGCTCCTCGACCCAGTGCGTATCTGATTCTTTCAAGGACCGCACTAGTCTGGGTTTAATGCTACTCATTATAAGACCATTTGCTTGTTCGAGTTGACCATTAGTTTGAGGGTGATAGACGGATGCATAATCGAGCTTAATGCCCATGTCGCTGCACCAGGTTTTTACCTCATCGGCTGTAAAGTTCGAGCCGTTATCGATGATGATACTGTGGGGGACACCGTAGCGGTGTACAACCCCGGATATGAAATCTATCACTGGTCCAGATTTGGCCGTTTTAACTGGTTTGGCTTCTATCCATTTGGTGAATTTATCCACGATGACCAATAGGTACTTTTTCTTATGGCTTCCTCCTTTAAGGGGTCCGACCATATCAAGCCCCCAGACCGCGAAGGGCCAAGTAATGGGGATTGTTTGGAGAGCGGTAGGTGGCATATGGCTTTGGTTTGCAAAGAACTGGCAACCGACACAGTGTTGAACGAGGTCCTGTGCGTCTACTCGAGCTGTCGGCCAGTAGAAACCTGTACAGAAGGCCTTACTTACAAGGGCCCGAACTGCGGCATGATGGCCGCCGAGTCCAGCATGAATTTGTGCCAAAAGTTTCCATCCTTCCTCCTCGGACATGCACCTTTGCAGTACTCCGGTGGCGCTTTTCTTATAAAGCTCTCCCTCGTGGACCTTGTAGGCTTTAGACCGCCGCACAATGTAACGTGCCTCGTTTTGGTCCTCAGGGAGTTCTTGCCTATTTAGGTAAGCCAAGAAGAGTTCTGTCCACGGGGCGATGACAGCCATAATCACGTGGGCCGAAGGTGTTATCTCGGTGGCGGAGCCTCCGATTACGTCAGAGTGTTCGGGGTCTGGTGTTGTGGCCGGATCCAGGCTATTGTTGCTGGTCTCCCCTTCCCACACCACGGATGGCTTAAACAGCCTTTCCAAGAAGATATTAGGTGGGACAGGGTCGCTCTTAGCACCGATTCGGGTGAGGATATCCGGCGCTTGATTGTTTTCTCGAACCACATGGTGGAATTCGAGCTCCTCAAATCAAGCTGACATTTTGAGGACGGCATTGCGATAAGCCACCATTTTTGGGTCCTTGGCATCAAAATCTCCATTTATTTGAGATATTGTGAGGTTCGAATCCCCACGCACTTCTAGGCGTTTGAATGCCCATGGAGACTGCCATCCGGAGACCATGCAAGAGGGACTCGTATTCGGCAGCATTGTTGGAGTCTGTGTATAATATTTGGAGTATGTATTGGACTGTATCTCTGGTTGAGGATGTCAGGACGACGCCTGCTCCCAGACCCGCCAACATTTTAGAGCCGTCGAAGTGCATGATCCTGGAGTACGCGCCGTATTCTTTAGGGAGTTCGGCTTTTGTCCATTCGGCGATGAAATCGGCTAGTACTTGTGACTTAATGGCTCGCCGTGGTTTGTATGATATGTCGAACGGGAGGAGCTCAATATCCCATTTAGCAATCCGGCCCGTGGCATCGCGGTTTTTTATAATGTCGTTGAGTGGAACTTCGAAGGCCACCGTAATTGAACACTCTTGAAAGTAGTGTCATAGTTTTCGGGATGCCATGAAGACCGCGTATGCTATCTTTTGATAATGTGGGTACCGGGATTTGCATGGAGTGAGGACAGTAGATACGTAGTATACTGGCTTTTGAAGCGGGAACTTATGTCCGACCGTTTCTCGTTCGACGACGAGCACTGCGCTTACAACCTGGTGTGTTGCCGCTATATATAACAACATTGGTTCGCTGATATTTGGCGTGGCCAAGATTGGGTTTCTGGCCAAGGCAGCTTTTATTTCTTCCAATCCGGCCGTAGCCGCATCCATCCACTCGAAGTGTTCGGTGTGCCGAAGAAGGCGGTAAAGAGGTAATGCCTTTTCCCCCAATCGGGAGATAAAGCGGCTTAAGGCAGCCACGCATCCAGTTAATTTCTGGATTTGCTTGAGGTTTGTTGGGATAGCCAACTGTGACAGAGCTTGGATTTTAGCTGGATTCGCTTCAATTCCTCTATTGAAAACAATGAAGCCCAAGAGCTTTCCGGCGGGTACACCAAAAACGCATTTTTCCGGATTGAGCTTAATGTCATATGTTCGGAGATTGTCGAACGTGAGCCTCAAGTCGTCTATCAAAGATTCGACATGTCTGGTTTTAATTACCACATCGTCTATGTATGCCTCCACTGTTTTGCCGATTTGTGCTTCCAGGCATGTCTGACTCTTGCATTGATAGGTTGCACCGGCATTTTTGAGCCCGAAAGGCATGGTGTTGAAACAGAAGGGGCCGTATGGGGGTAATGAATGCTGTTGTGGCTTGATCGGGCTCCGCCATCTTGATTTGATGGTATTCGGAGTATGCGTCGAGGAAACACAACGAGTCGTGTCCCACGGCAGCATCGATAATTTGGTTAATGCGGGGGAGGGGGAAGGGATCCTTGGGGCAAGCTTTGTTAAGGTCCTTAAAATCGACACATAGGCGCCGGGATTTGTCCTTCTTTGGTACCCTCACCAGGTTTGCTAGACAGTCCGGATGTTTTATTTCTCTGATGAATCCGGCCTCGAGTAACTTGGCTTGTTCTTCTCCCATGGTTTGTCGCTTGGGTTCGGAGAAACACAGAAGAGTTTGCTTGACCGTCTTGTATTCCTTTAGATTGTTTAGGCTATGCTCGGCCAGCCTGCGTGGGATGCCTGGCATATCTGAAGGATGCCAGGTGAAGATGTCCCAATTCTCGCGTAAGAACTCCCGCAGTGTGGCGTCTGTTGTGGGGTTCAGCTGTGCCCCGATGGATGCTGTTTTTGTAGGGTCCGTTGGGTGGACCTGGAATTTGACTATTTCGTCCGCTGGTTTAAAAGAGGTGGACTTGGGTCTTTTGTTGAGTATCACGTCATCCCTGTCCACTGTAGAGCGCAGCACAGTTAGTTCTTCGGCCGCGAGGGCTTCGGACAACGCTTCAAGGGCCAGTGCGACAGTTTTGTTTTCAGCGCGGAGTGCTATGTCCGGATCACTAGCGAGAGTGATGATTCCATTGGGCCCAGTCATCTTGGGCTTCATGTACCCGTAATGGGGTATAGCTTGGAAGATCGTGAATGCGTCTCGCCCTAGAAGGGCGTGCTATCCGCTGCTAAACGGGGCCACTTGGAATGTGATTTCTTTGGACCTGTAATTCTCCGGCGTGCCGAATACCACATCTAGTGTGATTTTTCCCGCACATCGTGCCTCCCGACTAGGGATGATTCCTCTGAAGGTCGTGCTACTTTGCTCAACGCGGCTCTTGTCTATTTCCATTTTTCTAAGAGTCTCCTCATAGATGAGGTTTAATCCACTGCCACCGTCCATGAGTACTTTAGTAAGCCGGAAGCCATCCACAATTGGACTAAGGACCAAAGCGGCTGGAGCTCGGGTTGTGCAGAATTGAGGTTCGTCACTAGCATTGAATGTTATGGCCGTGTCATTCCATGGATTTATCGTTGCGATGTGACAAACTTCGGTGAGGCTGCGAAGTACCCGCTTGCGCCTATTGTTTGAGGTGAAAGTCTCAAAGACTGGCAGTACTGTATTGTTATTTTCTGCGGGAGGGTGCTCTGCGGTATTGTTGATGATGAGATCCTCGCCGCCCCTGGCCACCTGGCGGAGTATCCAACAAGCTTTAGGGCTGTGTGTTGGCATGGTATCCGATGTACTATGAATTTTGCATGGCCCATTGATCCATCCCTCCAATACGGTTCCGTGCCCTGTAGTGGGTTTTGGCTTCTTTGTAATTGCATTGGGTGACTTATGAGAGTACACCCTTTTAGTTCGGACAGAGGGTTTAGTTAGAGCCGGAGGATCCCAGAATTGTGTTTGGGATTTCCAAGTGCTTTCCATCGCACAGTACTTCCGTACTATGGACGCCAAGTCAGCGAAGTGTGTTATATCACGGTGACTTATGGCATTGAGGATTCCCTTGTTCGTGCAATTTTTGCAAAAGAATGAAATTGCGTCTTCCTTGCGATAGTCCTTCGCCTTGCTTATTCCAAGGAGGAATCTGGCCCAATAGTGATGTACTGTCTCTTGGGGCTCTTGTCTAATATGGGAAAGATCACTTATGTGAGGGTGGGTGGGTAGATTCAAGTCCAAACCCTGGCCCGGTCTGAGACCCAAAGGAGTTTTCTAGCTTGGTAGTTCGGGCTCTGGGACATTGCCCAATGATACTAGCCCGCTATTCGATTCTAGGTTCGAAGCTTGGGCCATGTCCTCCTGTAGACGGGTATCCGGCTCGGAGAGCTCGGGAATCCAGACATAGTTTGTCCTCAAAATAGAGGAAGAATCACTGCATCGCTCCTCCACCACCGCTATCTGATGGGTAACCGGTGGAGCGTTAATCTCCCTTTGGTCGGGTTTAAGACCGATCCGATCATAGTCCGTAGCGACTCCCAAGGCGGCGATGCGATCCAAGAGCTCGTTCAAAGAAGAGAGCTCCATTGGATCCATCTGCTCGGTGAATCTCGAGCCGACGTGGAGGCTGTTTTTGATGACCCGAGAAGTCATCATCGGCACGACGGCCGATGGGGCGGTCACGACGAAGCCGCCTAATCGGAGAGTTTGGCCTATAGCCAGGGCTCCCCCAGAGGTAATGTTGTCCCTGACAACGAGGCGAGCCATCAGGCCTTACCGTGATGGCACAGTGGAACTCTCAATGAAAGCACCAATGTCGGTGTCAAAACCGGTGGATCTCGGGTAGGGGGTCCCGAACTGTGTGTCTAAGATGGATGGTAACAGGAGGCGGGGGACACAATGTTTACCCAGGTTCGGGCCCTCTCGATGGAGGTAATACTCTACTTCCTGCTTGATTGATCTTGATGATATGAGTATTACAAGAGTTGATCTACCACGAGATCGGAGAGGCTAAACCCTAGAAGCTAGCCTATGGTATGATTGTTGTTCTACGGACTAAAACCCTCCGGTTTATATAGACACCGGAGGGGCTAGGGTTACACAGAGTCGGTTACAAGGGAGGAGATCTACATATCCGAATCGTCAAGCTTGCCTTCCACGCAAAGGAGAGTCCCATCCAGACACGGGACGAAGTATTCAATCTTGTATCTTCATAGTCCAACGGTCCGGCCAAAGTATATAGTCCGGCTGTCCGAGGACCCCCTAATCCAGGACTCCTTCAGTAAGGCCTTTAATTATGTAAACTAATAGTTATACAAGTACCCTTCATCAGGCATCATTGTGTGGGCATCTATTAACTGAGGTTAAATAAAGAAATTGAAAAGGGAAATTTAACTATGCCTGAAACAAACAAGCAATTGAACTGTTGAGTTAGTAGCATGCATACATGCACGCCTCAAAAACATCCATGGCCTAGCTACATTTACTATATAATGGAATAAGTAATGTAATAGTCTTTGCCCCCTATGAAGTACGTCAACTAGTATGTAATAAAGATCCTAGTAATGATAGGGAGGCTAATGATGTGAATATGCGTTTGGTTATAACATTTATGACATCGACAACTCTACCATAGCAGGAAGTAGTTTCACACTGTTCACTACTATAATATGTTTTAGATATTTAAAAGTTAACTACATCCATAATGAGTGAACAGACATATTAAAATGTGTTTACATACATCTGATTTGCAAAAAAGTTAGAACATCATATAGTAGTGAGCAGAGGGAGTTTTAATCAACGGCCTAATGACTGGGTTACAGGTGAAGAACCCTATGCAAGCACAATGTCAAACAAATAGGATGTCCTGGTAACTGTAATAGAGTGACTTACCATAACTGGTTGAATAGGCTCAGCGTTGCTCCTCCTTCTCTCGCAAGGCTCCTTCCTAACATCTTGTACATGGAAATCTTCAATCTTATCTTCAGTGCACCCCCTCTACAAGGTGACACAAACTAGTTACTGGTCTCCCTTGAAGATAAATATGCATACTTTCTAGTCTGTGAACAACACCAAATGATGAGTTTATAACAAAACGACACCACAGAATGAATCATGCCACATCTCTTACACACAATGAAATCAACATTTACTATGTGTGCGTTGTGTAAACACTAGGCATACCTTCGAACTGGACCTCCAGGTACTCTTGGAGAGCCTAGTATAGTGTATAACCAAACATTTATGTCACTTGTGAGTTATACAAGCCCCCACTACAGCTGCCCTTAGTGTTTAAATCATTGACAAGCTCTGTTAGGTCTACAACAACAAGTATTCAAAGCAAACAGTCCTAGTATGGATGGCTGATGAAAACAAGCAATTGAACATGCCATTGCTCACGTAGTATTCCGCCTATAAAAGATGTAAAGAACTCATTTTTGAGTTATGGGCTTGGGCTCTAACTTATTTCGCTTTGGGGGGGTGCTTTGCGTAGAAGCTCACTAAAAATGAAGGAAAGGGGAATAATGAAATGACTTTGTATTCTGCCTATATTACACTCAAAATGCCATTGCTCACGCCTGCGTCACAGCTCACCCTCAAGTAAAAACAAACTTGCAAGTGTTCATTACCCTACCCACTTGCATCTCCTCCCCCCTTTCCCTCTACCTCGATCCCCTGCCTACAATGCTAGGGTTACTCCAGCGAGGCGCAACAACATGTCCCAAGGATGCTCTGTCCAACTTGGGCCCAATCGCCTGCTCCTCAACGATGCTCTGTCCAGCTAGGGCCCAATCTCTCGGGCTGCTCCTCCCTCTGGTGCCGTGCCTCACTCTCATGGTCTCCAGCAACTACTCCGCTATGGTCTGTCCAACACACTACTCCAGCGGTCGCCGCACAACTACGGCCGATGCCCCATTCTGGCAGAAGGCACCTCGTTCCCCCTGCCCTCCTCCCAGGCCATGGCCTTGAGGTGTTGTTGAAGGATGAGCTCATCCAACAAGGTGGGGATCTCCTATGATTTTTTTGCCAAATTTTCATTTTGATCCGCTATACGATGAATTGCTATGAGCTGCTGATGCTGGTACTATATGATGCATTGTTATGAGCTGCTCCTGCTGCTGCTATATGATGAATTGCTATGAGCTGCTGCTACTATATGATGAGTTGCTATGAGCTGCTGCTATATGATTCGTTGCTATGTGATGTTCCTGTTGCTGATGTATGATGAATTGCTATGAGCTGCACCTGCTGCTATATGATGAATTGCTATGAGCTGCTGCTAGTATATGATAAATTGCTAGCTGATGTTGTATGATGAGTTGCTATTCGCTGATCTTGCTGCTATATGATGCTTTCAGGTGGTGCTTCTATACGATAATAACCAGCCACTTGGACCATTGAATTTTGATAAATAATGGTTCTTCATTGAAATTTAGGCAATGCATTCTTCATTTAAATTAGGCAATGGGCTCTCCATGGAAGACTTTGACCAAAGTAGATTGTGCCAAGTAGATGGTATATTTGTATTCGCATTTTGAACAAATATTGATGGTTTATTTTCCTATCATATTAATTACTTCACTGGGTTCAATTCGTGATGTTTGCAAGTCCAATTAATTTTCATATGGGTAGCAAAATGACAAAAATATAATGCAATCTAGACTTTTCGCTGATGATACCACAGATATGTTGAAAAAGCAGGCAATGGAAAGAACTGATTGGCTTATTATCTGGAGCTTATATTGAAAGGGGCTTGTTTTCTTAGGATAACTCGAAATAACTGTTCGTAAGAACCCTGGCCAACAACACTGGCATACAAATAACATCTCACAATGATTGCAATGGAGTGAGCTACCATAGCACACTGTATAGGCTCACGGATGCCTCTCCTTTTTTCGCGATGTTCCATGAAATTTCCACATACATCTTGTACTAAGAAATCTTGTACTTTTTCATTGCGGCACCCCATCTGCAAGTTGACACGGCTAATTTGAGATATGTCTACATGATAATACATTGCATATCCCTTGCACATATTTAAACCACCAATTAACGATTGTGTGCATAGCATAAACTAGCCATGACTCTATGTACTGAACTAGCAGGCACTCTAAGGGAGCCTAATGTAGTGCACTGGAATTCCTACATGCCACCTATGATTTTGTGTAATGTACTACCTCTGTTCCTAAATATATGTCTTTGTAGAGATTGCACCATGGACCACATACAATGTATATAGATACATTTTAGAGTGTAGATTCACTCATTTTGCTCTGTACGTAATCTATGATGGAATCTCTAGAAAGACTTATATTTAGGAATGGAGGGAGTATCATGTATGGCATCTACATCTCTAATTTAGCAGCCAGTAGTGGAAATCATTGTCTACACAAAGGGATTACTGGTCAAAAATCCAAGCAAAGCACGCTGGCAAGCACACACAATACAGGAGAGAGACGCGCTTGCAAGATCATAGCAATGTCTCAGTCCAGGATCTTGGTTGGCCATGGTGGTAGATCCAGAAAAAACATCACCCTTGTAGTTCTTGCCAGCTCCATAACATGTAACAGTGACCTGTTAGTATATTTGAAGTACATCCGGCAGGTCATGCTGGACGGGTTTAAAGGTGACAAGTACCTAGGTTGCGACGGGTGCTTGTCATCTTGCCAGACGGTGGGAATCAGGTTAGAAACGTTAAGGGTGATGATCCTACGCTGGCTGTCGGGGTCCGGTAAGGAGATCTAGAACCGTGGAGTAGGGTGTTTGTGAAGTTGCTCTGGTAGGGTGGACTACGGTGTGGGCGAAGTAGATCTGATAACGTGGATGAGGGCGTCAGTGAAGCTGCTCTGGTGGTTGGGTTCGGGATGGTGTCGACGATGCGGATCTGCAGCCGTGGACGAGGGCGTCAAAAGCTGCTTCAGTAGGATGGACGAGGGTGCGATGAAGCGGAGCTAAGGCCGTGGACTTGGGCGTTGGCAAAGCGGCCCCGGTAGGGTTGAGAATGGTATAGGAAAAGCTAGTCCGGTAGGGTTGAGGGTGGTGTCGGCGAAGCGGCTCCGGTAGGGTTGAGGAAGGTGTCGGCGAAGAGGATCAGAGGTCGTCGACGGGGGCGTCGGTGGGGCGGCTTCGGGAGTATGGACGAAGCATCTCCGGTGCGGAGTATGAAGGAGCCGCTGCAGATGCGTAGCGGTTGACAAGAGGACCGAGAAAGCAGATTCGGCACCGTGGACAAGGCCGACACTGAATGGGCTATGATACAACGGTGGATGAGAAATCTACTTGTTTCTAGGGGAGGTGGGAGGGGTAGATGCGGCCGCAGAAGTAGATCCGGCGAGGTGGACAACACTGGTAGTGAATGGGCTCTGGTACACCAGTGGAGGAGCAATCTAGGGTTTCAAGAGGGAAGGGATAGAATCGCCGAGGAAGTATGGACGGGGTGATGTAAGATGCTCTGGTGTTGTGGAGTAGTTGTTTTTGCGGGAGGGGGAGAGGAAATGGGGGTGCCATGTGGTTGGGGGAGTCGAAAGTTACCAAAGCAACCCCGACCTATTATGTAAATGAGGGCCGTATAGTAACTATTGTTCTCCATGCATGGACAAAAGGGAATTTCGCATGCTAAAGACTGGGTGGCAGAAATTTTAGGAGGCGGGAGATTTTGTCACCCGCGGGATCGTTCGTATCCAGTCTCAACTAATTTTGGACAGTGCTAGCAGGAAGGTCATGCGAGACTATGTACACAGGGCACACATCAGCAGTCAATAACTGGTATGATGTCCACCCTAGAAAAAGACAATAACTCAGGATGATGCACCGATAACTTGGATGTTCACACGGACGCAGCCAATCGTATCGGTATAGAAGTGCGTTCACAAAAAAATAGACCAAACACCCAGCCTATGTATTTCTCGTATAAATATATAATTTAGTGCCATTGGTTCTTTATTTTAAACACAATGCATTGACGTGTTAATTTTAATTATATTGCATAGTAACAAATGGATAATATGGATGCACAAAAGAAATGGATATTGTAGTCCGCTACTTAAAAGTTTTACCTCATATGATCACATGGCCTCCATTTCGTAAATTGCATACTCGTTGAATTCATATATGAATTTACATGAAATCATAATATAACATGAAATCATCCAAGACTAATGAATTTGAATGCAAAACTAACAATGGTGGATGTACATGATAACTACAGTGGTTGTTTGAAGAAACATCACTATAACTTTGGCATGCACAATTCAAAAAGACTATTTGAAAAAAATGTGATATGTGAGTGTCCAATCTTTGTAGCGTTGAATCAATATTGTATCTTTGGCCATGATAAAAAGTAGATATTGATTATGTTCAAGCGATGCATGTCCATGATCACTAGATAGTGATACGTGAATGAATTGTGCAATCTCTCTCAAACGCATACATATCTCATGTCTCCGTGGGCATCAAAATCACACACACACACACACACTTTGTGTATTTCTCTCCTCCGTCAAGGTTAGGATTCATCTTTCTACCTCGTCCTACAAGTCTCTCACACAAAACACACACGCTCTCTCTATCGAACACGTCCACCCCTTTAATTCTGCCCACCCACCGCCACTAATGTCACAAAGTATAACAATGTCTCGCACACATATCCATAAGGTTAACTGGAGTCCCGGAACCATATGAGTACATACAATGGGATTCCAACGGAGCACCTTTTGTTTTGAGTTTTCTCTCACACACACAGACGCGCGCGCACACACACATTGTTTCTCTCTTCATTTTTTTCTGGCACTTGCATGCACACCACTTGTTTATCTCCGTGATGCTTTAAGTATGCCTCGCACACATGCTATCTACCTATCCCTTAATATAGATATGTATCACACAAACTCCTTCTCCCTATATCCAGGTGTCACTAGCACACCCCCACAAACACACACTTCCCAACATCGAAGGAGTAGGGTGACACCTCGATCTTGATACTAATCTACCTACTAGCTTCTCTCTCCAACACACACACACACGGTCGCTAGTTGTGCCTCTGTGCCTACCGCGCACACACTCTTGATATGTCTTTCTCTCCCTCCCTCCTCCCAACCCCCCAACAATTACAACAGAAGGGTGACACCTCGATCTTGATCTTAATCTATCCATTGGCTTCTCTCTCCAACACACACACGCACACAAACTCAATAGTTGTGTCTCCGTGCCTCGCTCACACACACTCCATACTTCTTTCTCTCCATAGCACACCTTGATATGTGGATTTCTCACACGCGCACAAATGTAGTGACGATGACGCTGAACCCAGTGTGCCTTGTTTTTACCGGCCTCTGCTACCTCTTGAGCTTGCGTTGGTTTTCCCTTGAAGAGGAAAGGATGATGCCGCAAAGTAGAGTAAGTATTTCCCTCAGCTTTTGAGAACCAATGTATCAATCCAGTAGGAGACAACGGAACAAGCCATCGAATACTTGCACAAACCAACTTGCACCCAACGTGACAAAGTGGTTGTCAATCCCTTCATGATTATTTGCAAAGTGAGATCTGATATAGATGGATAAATGGTAAAGTAATATTTTTGGTATTTTTGGTTTATGGAATGAAAAGTAAAAGATTGCAAAGAAAGTAAATAGGAAACTAAAATTGTAGATCGGAAACTTATATGATGGAAAATAGACCCGGGGGCCATAGGTTTCACTAGAGGCTTCTCTCAAGATAGAAAATATCACGGAGGGTGAACAAATTACTGCCAAGCAATTGATAGAAAAACTTATGACGATATCTAAGGCAATGATCATTAATATAGGAATCACATTCGTATAAAGTAGACCGAAACGATTCTACATCTACTACTATTACTCCACACATCGACCGACTCATGTCTGCATCTAGAGTGTTAAGTTCATAAGAATAGAGTAACGCATTAAGTAAGATGACATGATGTAGCGGGATAAACTCAAGCAATATGATGAAAACCCCATCTTTTTATCATCGATGGCAACAATACAATATGTGTCGGTTCCCCTTCTGTCACTAGGATCGAGCACCGCAAGATTGAACCCAAAGCTAAGCACTTCTCACATTGCAAAAAAAACTAATCTAGTTGGACAAACCAAATCGATAGTTCGAAGAGACTTGCAAAGATATCAAATCATGCATATAAGAATTTAGAGGAGATTCAAGTAATATTCATAGATAAGCTGATCATAAATCCACAATTCATCGGATCTCGGCAAACACACCGCAAAAAATTATTACATCGAATAGATCTCCAAGAACATGGAGGAGAACATTGTATTGAGAATCAAAGAGAGAGAAGAAGCCATCTAGGTACTAGCTATGGACCCGTATGTCTATGGTAAACTACTCACGCTTCATCGAAGAGGCAATGGTGTTAATGTAGAAGCCCTTCGTGATCGAATTCCCCTCCAGCAGGTTGCCGGAAAAGGCCCCTAGATGGGATCTCATCGGTATAGAAGGTTGCAACGGTGGAAAAGTGGTTCCGTGGCTCTCCTGGTAGGTTTTGGGATATCTGAGAATATAAGGCGGAAGAAATAGGTCAGTGGAGTCACGAGGGGCCCACAAGAGTGGGGGGGGGGGCGCCCTATCCCCATGGGCGCGCCCTCTGACCTTGAGGCCGCCTCGTGGCTTTCCTGACATACACTCCAAGCCGTCTGGATGTCTTCTGGTCCAAGAAAAATCATTGTGAAAGTTTCATTCCGTTTGGACTTCGTTTGTTATTTCTTTTTTGCGAAACGCTAAAACAAGAAAAAACAAGGACTGGCACTAGGCTCTAGGTTAATAGGTTAATCCCAAAAATCATATAAAATAGCATATTAATGCATATAAAACATCCAAACCAGATAATATAATAGTGTCGGTGCACAAAAGGAGGGGTCCTGTTTTGTACCCCTTTACTTGTGCGCGGGCAGTTGGAGCCGCGTCTACGGCCACATCTAGCGGGGCAGAGGAAGGAAGCCAAGCCACAAGACCACCAGAACAATGCCAAGCCAGAAACACGAAGAGCAGAGGGGAGAGGTGGACTCCCCCGGCAAGGCCCTTGCCGGGGCGGCCTCTGATAACCCACAAGTATAGGGGATCAATTGTAGCCTCTTTAGATAAGTAAGAGTGTCGAACCCAATGAGGAGCTAAAGGTAGAACAAATATTCCCTCAAGTTCTATCGGCCACTGATACAACTCTACGCACGCTTAATGTTCGCTTTACCTAGAACAAGTATGAAACTAGAAGTACTTTGTAGGTGTACCAGGATATGTTTGCAAGAATATAAAGAGCACGTAAATAAAAACTAGGGGATGTTTTAGGTAAAGAAGCAATAAAATTAGTATAGAGAGTGTGGAAAAGTGGTGGTAGGAGTTGCGAAATTGTCCCTAAGCAATTGACTACTCTACTAGACCGATAGCAAGTTTTATGTGGGAGGGCCACTGCTAGCATGTCATCCCTGACTTGGAATTCTATGCACTTATGATTGGAACTATTAGCAAGCATATGCGACTACAAACATTCATTAAGGTAAAACCCAACCATAGCATTAAGATATATTGGTCCCCCTTCAATCCCGTAAGCATCAATTTCTATGCTAGGTTGAAGCTTATGTCACTCTTGCCCTCCAATACATAGTCCTATCAACATACAACTAACCCTATGGTGTGATCCACGCGCATGCTCATATGATGGGCACTAAAGGACAGCAACATATCCACAAGCAAATTAAATCAATCATAGCAATTCACCAATTACCGATAGGACAACGAAAATCTACTCAGACATCATAGGATGGCAACACATCATTGGATAATAATATGAAGCATAAAGCACCATGTTCAAGTAGAGGGTACAATGGGTTGCGGGAGAGTGGACTGCTATAGGTAGATGGGGGAAGGTGATGAAGATGTTGGTGAAGATGACGGAGGTGTTGGTGTAGATCGCCGTCACGCGTTGATGGCCCCGGTGGCGTTCCGGTGCCACCGAGAGAGAGAGGGGGAGAGAGCCCCCCTTCTTCTTCTTCTTCATCTTCTTCTTCTTCTTCTTCTTCCTTGATCTTCTCCCTAGATGGGAGAAGGGTTTCCCCTCTGGTCCATGGCCTCCATAGCGGCGGAGGGGCGAGAGCCCCTCCGAGATAGGATATGTCTCTCTATCTCTCTCTATTTTTGCGTTCCGGATTCTGGCCTTTCACCGTTTCTTAAATTCCCGGAGATCCGTAACTCCGATTGGGATGAATTTTGGACATGATTTTTATCCGGATATTGCCTTTCTTGCAGCGAAAGAAGGGCACCAACCGCCTTATGGGGTGGCCATGAGGGCCTAGGGCACGCCCGACCCCGTGGGGCGTGCCCCCTGCCTCGTGGCCTCCTCGGCCATTGTCTCGCGTTGATTCTTCTTCCCAAAATCACATACATTCCAAAAAATCTCCGTCAGTTTTTATCCCGTTTGGACTCCG
This sequence comes from Triticum dicoccoides, assembly GCF_002162155.2. Classification (NCBI taxonomy): domain Eukaryota; kingdom Viridiplantae; phylum Streptophyta; class Magnoliopsida; order Poales; family Poaceae; genus Triticum; species Triticum dicoccoides. The sequence goes on along the minus strand of NC_041390.1, from coordinate 267,183,604 downwards.
TTTGATATGGATTTTTTGTGAAACAAAAAACATGCAACAAACAAGAACTAGCACTGGGCACTGGATCAATTTGTTAGTCCCAAAATTAGTATAAAAAGTTGCCAAAAGTATATGAAAGTTGTATAATTTTGGCATGGAAAAATCAAAAATTATAGATACGACGGAGACGTATCAGCATCCCCAAGCTTAATTCCTGCTCGTCCTCGAGTAGGTAAATGATAAAAAAGATAATTTTTGATGTGGAATGCTACCAAGCATAATCTTGATCATGTAATCTAATCATGGCATTAATATTAAGACACGAGTGATTCAAAGCAATAGTCTATCATTTTACATTAAGACAATAATACTTCAAGCATACTAATAAAGCAATCATGTCTTTTCAAAATAACATGGCCAAAGAAAGTTATCCCTACAAAATCATATGGTCTGGCTATGCTCCATCTTCACCACACAAAGTATTCAAATCATGCACAACCCCGATAACAAGCCAAGCAATTGTTTCATACTTTTGATGTTCTCCAACCTTTTCAACTTTCACGCAATACATGAGCGTGAGCCATGGATGTAGCACTATAGGTGGAATAGAATATGATGATGGAGGTTGTGTGGAGAAGAGAAAAAGGATAAAGTCTCACATCGATGCGACTAATCAACGGGCTATGGAGATGCCCATCAATTGCTGTCAATGCGAGGAGTATGGATTGCCATGCAACGGATGCACTAAGAGCTATAAGTGTATCAAAGCTCAAACTGAAACTAAGTTGGTGTGCATCTAACTTGCTTCCTCATGAAGACCTAGGGCATTTGAGGAAGCCCATCATTGGAATATACAAGCCAAGTTCTATAATTAAAATTCCCACTAGTGTATGAAAGTGATAACTCAAGAGACTCTCTATATGAAGAACATGGTGCTACTCTGAAGCACAAGTGTGGTAAATGGATAGTAACATTCTCCCTTCTCTCTTTTCTCTCATTTTTTTATTTTTCTTTTTCTTTTTTTGTAGGCTTCTTTGGCCTCTCTCTCTCTTTTTTGGGGCTTCTTTGGCCAGTTTTATTTTGATAACCTCACATGGGACAATGTTCTAATAATGATGATCATCACACTTTTATTTACTTACAACTCAATATTACAACTCGATACTAGAACAAAATATGACTCTATATGAATGCCTTCGGCATTGTACCGGGATGTGCAATGATCTAGCGTAGCAATGACATCCAAAAATGGACAAGCCATGAAAACATCATGCTAGCTATCTTATGATCATGCGAAGCAATATGACAATGATGCTCAAGTCATGTATATAATGATGATGGAAGTTGCATGGCAATATATCTCGGAATGGCTATGGAAATGCCATGATAGGTAGGTATGGTGGCTGTTTTGAGGAAGATATAAGGAGGCTTATGTGTGATAGAGAGTATCATATCACGGGGTTTGGATGCACCGGCGAAGTTTGCACAGACTCTCAAGGTGAGAAAGGGCAATGCACGGTACCGAAGAGGCTAGCAATGATGGAAGGGTGAGAGTGCGTATAATCCATGGATTCAACATTAGTCATAAAGAACTCACATACTTATTGCAAAAATCAATTAGTCATTGAAACAAAGTACTACGCGCATGCTCCTAGGGGGATAGATTGGTAGGAAAAGACCATCGCTCGTCCCTGACCGCCACTTATCAGGAAGACAATCAACAAATACCTCCTTAAATATTTACTTGGTGTGCCTTGGGCATCCCCAAGCTTGAGCTCTTGCCTCTCCTCCTTCTCCTCACATCGAATTCTCCTCGATATTCGAACACTCCATCCACACAAAACTCAACAGAAAGCTCAGTAAGATCCGTTAGTATAATAAAGCAAATCACTACTCTAAGTTCTGTTGAAAACCAATTCATATTTTGTTTTTGCATTGTAGCTACTGTAATATAACTTTTCCATGGCTTAATCTACTGATAGAAATCGATAGTTTCATAAAAACAAGCAAACTATGCATAAAAACAGAATCTATCTTAAACAGGATAGTCTGTAGTAATCTGAACATTCACCATAGTTCTGGTACTCCAAAAATTCTGAAAAATTAGGAAAAAAAATTATATAGAAAGACAGTGCAAAACGTTTCAGAACCGTTTGACGTTCCAGTAAAAAATGTAAAATCGTGCACTACAGCCAAAGTTTCTGTTCTGCACCGCACAAACCAACAAGTAATGTAAACATCCCAAAGGCAAATCTTGGCACATTGTTTTTATAATACAATGGAATTGTAAAAGGGGATAATTATTTTTGTTGAAAAGTTTCTGTAATCAAGATTCACAAAGTTTCCGTGAGCATGAACAAAGTTCAAGGAGCTCCCTCACTTCAACAATGCTTGTCTCTCTCACTTTCACTTTACTCTTTGAGAAGTTTTGGGTTCCCCTCTTTATTTTTTTTGTTTTTAAACTATATAAAAGCACTCAACAGAAATAAATGACTCTCTAAAACTTCTGGGTTGTCTCCCTGGCATCACTTTCTTTAAAGCCGTTAAGCTAGGCATATAGTGCTCAAGTAATAAATCCACCCGGATCCCAAGGTATATCAAAGCCAATCTTAATTAACAATGATTTGTGATTTAGTAGTGAGCACAAAGCAACATATATCATGTAATAAAGAATTCTAACTCTCTTCCTATGCATCGGCATGTCATAAAAGAACAATTCATGCACACATAGTAAAGGCCAATGCATAGTATAAACGGTTTCTTGCAATTTTATCATATTGGAAACATAAAGAGGCGGATATGTAGTTCCTCTATCATAATAATTGCAAGTAGGAGCAGCAAGCACATGCATATTATAGTCATCAAAATTATCATGTGCAACGGTAAAAGGCAACCCATCAATATAATCCTTAATAAGTGCAAACTTCTCCGATATAGTGTAGTTGGGAGAATTTAAAAAGATAATAGGACTATCATGCGTGGGTGCAATAGCAACAATTTCATGTTTAACATAAGGAACTATAGCAAGTTCATCTCCATAAGCATCATTCATATTGGCATCTTGGCCACAAGCATAGCAAGCATCATCAAAAATGGATATTTCAAAAGAATCAACGGGATCATAGCAATCATCCTTCGGTAAGCACGAAGGGAAATTAAACAATGTATGAGTTGAAGAGTTACTCTCATTAGAAGGTGGGCATGGGTAGCTAATCCGCTCTTCCTCCTTTTGTTCTTCGCTCTCATCATCATCTTTTTCATCCAATAAGCCCACAGTGTCATCAATTCCTTCTTCCATAGACTCCTGCAAAATGGTAGTCTCTTCTTGGACAGCGGAGGAGTCCTTAATATATGGTTTAACATAGGCATTATAAGCATAATTATCATAACAATATTTAAGTATGGCAAAATTTTCAGATTTGTAAATAGTAGCATCATACTTTCCAATCAAAGAAGCAATTTCATAAGCACCCTTAAAAGCAACAAATTCTTCAATTTGTTCAACAACATAGTAATTATAAACACCCTTAGCATACGAAGATACGATTACATTATCACTAAACTCACATTGGTAGGGAAGGTGTTTCTTAGGGTCTTCAGAACAACAAGTAAAATCATATATTTCACATAAATTCCAAGCATAGAATTGCAAACGATGAATTTGATCAAGTAAAAGTTTCCCTTTTTCAGATAAGCGGTGTCACACATAACAAGAATGCTCATCTAAAGATTTTCCCTCAACTAAGCTAGTTGGGGTTTCAGCCCTAGTACATAGGGATCGAAGATGATCCAAGTAAAAAGCTTCATGAGTGTAATAGATTTTGAGTGGTTCTTCAACCATTGGTGTAGTAGGTAAAACTATTTTTTTGGTATTTTGTGTTTCCTACACATAACTAAAGATAGAAAACAAGAGCACAAAATAAAATCTACTTAGTGATAAAGCAAACAAGCACACACGAGAATATCCATCCACACTATAGCTCCCCAGCAACGGTGCCAGAAAAATGTCTTGATAACCCACAAGTATAGGGGATCAATTATAGCCTCTTTTGATAAGTAAGAGTGGCGAACCCAGCGAGGAGCTAAAGGTAGAACAAATATTCCCTCAAGTGCTATCAACCACCGATACAACTCTACGCACGCTTAACGTTCGCTTTACCAAGGACAAGTATGAAACTAGAAGTACTTTTTAGGTGTACCAGGATAGGTTTGCAAGAATATAAAGAGCACATAAATAAAAACTAGGGGCTGTTTTAGGTAAATAAGCAATAAAGTTAGTATAGAGAGTGTGGAAAAGTGGTGGTAGGAGTTGCGAAATTGTCCCTAAGCAATTGACTACTTTACTAGACCAATAGCAAGTTTTATGTGGGAGAGGCCACTGCTAGCATGTCAGCCCTGACTTGGAATTCTATGGACTTATGATTGGAACTATTAGCAAGCATCCGCAACTATTAATGTTCATTAAGGTAAAACCCAACCATAGCATTAAGATATATTGGTCCCATTTCAATCCCATATGCATCAATTTCTATGCTAGGTTGAAGCTTCTGTCACTCTTGCCCTCCAATACATAGTCCTATCAACATACAACTAATCCTATGGTGTGATCCACGCGCGCGCTCATATGATGGGCACCAAAGGAGAGCAACATAACCACAAGCAAATTAAACCAATCATAGCAATTCACCAATTACCGATAAGACAACGAAAATCTACTCAGACATCATAGGATGGCAACTCATAATTCGATAATAATATGAAGCATAAAGCACCATGTTCAAGTAGAGGGTACAACGGGTTGCGGGAGAGTGGACCGCTGTAGGTAGATGGCAGAAGGTGATGAAGATGTTGGTGAAGATGACAGAGGTGTTGGTGTAGATCACCGTCACACGATGATGGCCCCGGTGTCGTTTCGGTGCCACCGGGAGAGAGGGGGAGAGAGCCCCCATTATTATTATTCTTCCTTGACCTTCTCCCTAGATGGGAGAAGGGTTTCCCCTCTGGTCCATGGCCTCCATGGCAGCGGAGGGGCGAGAGCCCATCCGAGATTGGTTCTGTCTCTCTGTCTCTCTCTGTTTTTGCGTTCCAGATTCTAGCCTTTCACTGTTTCTTAATTTCCCGGAGATCCGTAACTCCGATTGGCTTGAATTTTGGACATGATTGTTATCCGTATATTGGATTTCTTTCGGCGAAAGAAGGGAACCACCGCCTTATGGGGTGGCCATGAGGGCCCAGGGCATGCCTGACCCCCTGGGGCACGCCCCCTGCCTCGTGGCCCCCTCGGGCATCGTCACACGTTGATTCTTCTTCCCAAAAATCACATATATTCCAAAAAAATCTCTGCCAGTTTTTATCCCATTTGGACTCCGTTTGATATGAATTTTCTGCAAAACAAAAAACATGCAACAAACAGGAACTAGTACTGGGCACTGGATCAATATGTTAATCCCGAAAATAGTATAAAAAGTTGCCAAGAGTATATGAAAGTTGTATAATATTGGCATGGAACAATCAAAAATTAAAGATACGATGGAGTCGTATCAGCCTCCACAGCCCCAGCAAGAACCTTGCCGGGGCAAATTGCCCGACACCAGCAGAGCCTCCCCCCTTGAGCCCAGTAGTTCCAACACCATCAACCACTTTGGAACCGAGGCTAGGGAGGCACCTCCATGGTGGCATGCAAATCTTTGTGGAGAACAGAAGCACACAAGACTAGATGATGATCAGAAGACGACGATCCTCGGCAAGATCCTTGCCAAGGATACCCACGAGACCCCTGGCAAGACCCTTTCCGGGGACGACCACGATGCCGCAGCAAGACCCTTGCCGGGGCCCCGGCAAGACTCTTGCCGAAAACATCCGCGGGGTCGCAGCCAGGCCCACATCTGCCAAGATTCCACCGTCGTTCCCATGCAGCTGCCAGTCCACCAGCTAGGCAGGAGCCTGCGTGGCGATGTGCGGCCTCTAGGACGATTCGGAAAGCACCTTCGTGGTGGCATGCAGATCTTCGTGAAGACTTTGCCACCGCACCAACTCAGCAGCCAGCCAACGTGGTGCTACACGCCTCGCCACTTCGGACGCGCGTCGAAGCCAGGTGAGGGGGCGACAGCTGGGACGAGCTTCCTTACAGTCCCGGATAAAGCAAGGAGGGCACATCGGCAGCGCATTAAATGCGTTTGTCCTATGGTGCCAAGAGATAGACTCGACTACTATATAACTTTCCACCTCCTATGTGCCACTGTGGCATCCCCTTTGACGATAAAAGGAGGCCAGTGGCGTACTGAGAGAGGATTCGGATTTTTTGGAACCTAGACGCCTGTAGCTAGTCCAAGAACAGTAGATAAACAGAAACTAGCAGGAGTAGGGTATTATGCATCACTCGCGGCCCGAAC
>NC_041390.1:267138267-267176883 GCF_002162155.2 Triticum dicoccoides | reverse complement strand
GCCCAAAGGGAGAAGGCGACGTCGATCGGCCGCCCTCTAGTGCCGTCCACAGCTTCGACTGCCATCCGTGTGGCCCCGAAAAGCTAAGTCATCTAAAATTTTGGCTAATTTCATTTGTATGAGTCTGTCCTCCTCGAAAGATCTCTTTCCTTGTATGGGAAACATGCACGCAATGGGACCCTTCCGCTATTGGCAACACCCTTGTCTCTGTCTCGAATCCGCTCGACAGTTTATGCGGTCGCGCTGAGAATGGCAAGGTGGCCTACCCGCTACTAGCCGCGCTCTTGTCCTGTTTTGAGTCCGCTCGACAGTTGAAGCGACCGCGCTGGGAGCGGCAAGGTGGTTTTCCCGGCAGCAAGCGCCCTCCCGGCAGGGTGCTAAGGATCCGTCCTCAAAGCACCACGGCAAGGGTTTACGCGTCGGAAGCCTTATCTCACCAAGCGTAGGGTGCAAACATATAAAGGAAGATCTAACGGCAAGATAGCATGCATGATATTGAAGTACTGCAGAGTTATATTACATCAAATAATCGCTGCGATTCTAACTTAACATAAAACTGTCTTGGTCTTGAACTCGCAGCGGCAACGAGAAACGGGGTGCCTAGTCCTGGCACTGGCCCTCCACCTTCTCAACTCCATCGACGCAGTTGATGATGGGCTTGATACGCTCCTTGAGCACCGCGAGGTCTGCTTCCTCCGGCAAGCTCTCCAATGCATCAGCAAAGTTGACAGAGGGGTTCCAGAACCCACCTTGGTGAGTACCTTGGTTAGGGCGCCTCGGCAGAGCCTTCGGGACTCATTCGCCAGATAAGTTGCCCGGTTGGAGCGGAGCTGCTCCAGGGCTCCAAGAACGCCCTCAAAGAACAGGGTCAGTCTGGCGTTGGGACTCACGTTCGGCTCCGGGAGGTACCTCACATTCGGCATCCCCATGGTAGCCAGCTTCGTGGTGATCCTGTCGGCGACGTCAACGAGGCGGCTAACCCAACAATTTATGCTCTCCGTGTACTCCTTGTGTTTGGCAGCATCATCCCTCCGCAGTTGCCTCTCCTCCTCTAGGCCCTTGGTCAGGGTCTCTTCCCAGGCCCTCACCTCCAAAAGCGTCCCCTCAAGGCCCTCCAGCTTCAGCTTCAGGTCATTGATGGCGTCTTTGGCCTTGGAGAGCAGCTCGGCCTTGCCAAGGACTGTGGCCTGCGCCTCTGCCAGAGCACCGTTTCCACATCCTTCTCCTCCGTCAGCTTCAGGACCCGTTCCTTCAGCCCATCCCGCTCAATCTCTAGCTCCGCCACTTTGCCGGCATGGACCAGAGCTTGAGCATTGAGTGCCTCCTTGTGCCTCTGCTCTAGCTCATGGGTCCACTGCGCGACAAGCTTCTCGACCTCCTCATCCTTGCTGCAGAGTGTGGCGACTAGCACCTCCTCACGAGCGGCAAGGTCCTCCTCCTAGGGGTTCAACTCGGCCTGGTGCTAGTGCTGGGCAGCCTAGTCCTTGGTGGCCTGTTCCCTCGCCGCCTCCCGGGCTTTCTCGACGTGAGCCTGCTTCAGGATGAGCTCCCGTTTGTGCTCAGCCAATAGATCCTGAGCGACCTTTGATATGTCTCCAACGTATCTATAATTTTTTATTGTTCCATGCTATATTATATACTGTTTTGGACATTATTGGGCTTTATTATACACTTTTAAATTATTTTTGGGACTAACCTATTAACCCGAGGCCCAGCCCAGAATTGCTGTTTTTTGCCTATTTTAGAGTTTCGCAGAAAAAGAATATCAAACGGAGTCCAAACGGAATGAAACTTCGGGAACGTGATTTTCGGAACAAACGTGATCCAGAGGACTTGGACCCTACGTCAAGACATCAACCAGGAAGGCATGAGGTAGGGGGCCCGCCTACCCCCCCAAACGCGCCCTCCACCCTCGTGGGGCCCACATTGCTCCACTAACATACTTCTTCCTCCTATATATATACCTACGTACCCCCAAACTACCAGATACGGAGCCAAAACCTTAATTCCACCACTGTAACTTTCTGTATCCACGAGATCCCATCTTGGGGCCTTCTCCGGAGCTCCGCCTGAGGGGGTATCGATCACAAAGGGCTTCTACATCAACACCATAGACTCTCCGATGAAGTGTGAGTAGTTTACTTTAGACCTTTGGGTCCATAGTTATTAGCTACATGGCTTCTTCTCTCTTTTTGGATCTAAATACAAAGTTCTCCCCCTCTCTTGTGGAGATCTATTCGATGTAATCTTCTTTTGCGGTGTGTTTGTTGAGACCGATGAATTGTGGGCTTATGATCAAGTTTATCTATGAACAATATTTGAATCTTCTCTGAATTCTTTTATGTATGATTTGTTATCTTTGCAAGTCTCTTCGAATTATCAGTTTGTTTTGGCCTACTAGATTGATATTTCTCGCAATGGGAGAAGTGCTTAGCTTTGGGTTCAATCTTGCGGTGTCCTTTCCCAGTGATAGTAGGGGCAGCAAGGCACGTATTGTATTGTTGCCATCGAGGATAACAAGATGGGGTTTATATCATATTGCATGAGTTTATCCCTCTACATCATGTCATGTTGCTTAAAGCGTTACTCTGTTCTCTTGAACTTAATACTCTAGATGCATGCTGGATAGCAGTCGATGTGTGGAGTAATAGTAGTAGATGCAGGAAGGAGTCGGTCTACTTGTCTTGGACATGATGCCTATATACATGATCATACCTAGATATTCTCATAACTATGCTCAATTCTATCAATTACTCAACTGTAATTTGTTCACCCACCGTAATATTTATGCTCTCGAGAGAAGCCACTAGTGAAACCTATGGCCCCCGGGTCTATTTTCCATCATATTATTCTTCCAATACTTAGTTATTTCCTTTGCCATTTATTTTACTTGCATCTTTATTTATCTTTATCATAAAAATACCAAAAATATTATCTTATCATATCTATCAGATCTCACTTTCAGAAGTGACTGTGAAGGGATTGACAACCCCTTTATCGCATTGGTTGCGAGGAGTTTATTTGTTTGTGTAGGTGCGAGGGACTCGTGCATGGCCTCCTACTGGATTGATACCTTGGTTCTCAAAAACTGAGGGAAATACTTACGCTGCTTTGCTGCATCACCCTTTCCTCTTTGAGGGAAAACCAACGCAGTGCTCAAGAGGTAGCAAGAAGGATTCCTGGCGCCGTTGCTGGGGAGTCTACGCAAAAGTCAACATACCAAGTACCCATCACAAACTCTTATCTCCTGCATTACATTATTTTCCATTTTCCTCTCGTTTTCCTCTCCCCCACTTCACCCTTGCCGTTTTATTCGCCCTTCTTCTGTTCGTCTTTCCATTTGCTTTGATGTCTTACTTGGCTCGTTTGCTTGTTTGTCTAGAATAGTTGTCTATTTATTGCTAAATAGAGAATCTAAGATCTATGAATCCTCATCCACTTGCTAATATTTTTAAGAGATCTAATTATGATGAACCAATTGCTAGTGAGTTTTGTGCACTAGATTATCTTTATGAAGTTTTGCTTGAAATTCGTGAATCTGAAAATTGTGATGAAGTACTTTATGGAGTGATTCACGATGGATATTTGAATAGAAATCATGATTGCAATGATGATATTATAAATTCTATTAATGTCAATTGTGCTTATAATATGCAAAACCCTAAGCTTGGGGATGCTAGTTTTGCTATGTCCTCTACTTGTTGCAATGATCATGATTGGGGTGATTCTTCTTTTGATCTTGAAAATTTATTTACTCCCCATAATGAATATGAGATTGATAGTAGTGTTTGCAATAATACTGAAAGTGGGTTTGGAAGGGTGTCAACTTTAGATCCCACATATTTGGATAATGTTCAATCTTATGAAGTTTTTGATAAAAGTGGGTTTGAAGAGGTCATGACTTTAGTTAATGTTAATCCCACTATTTTGGAAGAGTGTCAACATTGCATGCATGTGGACCGTGTTGAAAATATTTTATGTGATAGCTATTTTGTTGAATTTTCTTATGATCCCACATGTAATTATTATGAGAGAGGAAAATATGGTGGTAGAAATTTTCATGTTACTAAATTACCTCTCATTATGTTGAGATTGCTATTGTTTCTTTCCACTTCCTTGCATATGCTAGTTTTTGCTTGCCTTGATAATTTGTTTACCTATAAGATGCCTATGAATAGGAAGTATGTTAGACTTAGATGTGTTTGTCACATGTTTTATGATGCTCTCTTTGTGCTTCAATTCTTGTCTTTCATGTGAGCATCGTTGAAATCTTATGCCTAGCTATAAGGCTTTAAAGAAAAGCGCTTGTTGGGAGACAACCCAATATTTTTCCTTGCTGTTATTCAATAAATAATTTATCTAGCCTCTGTTTTGGTTGTGTTTTTTGTGTTCATTTAGTGTTTGTGGCAAGTAGAACCATTGGGAAGACTTGCGGAAAGTGTTTTTAATCTTGCTGTAAAAAAACAGAAACTTTAGCGCTCACGAGAATTGCTGTCATTTTTATTTGGAAAATGTTATTTAGTTAATTATTTTTGCATATGATTAATAGGTAAATTCCTCACGTCCAGTAATTTAGTTTAGAATTTTTGGGGTTCCAGATCTTGTGTTAGCTACAGATTACTACAGACTGTTCTGTTTTTGACAGTTGTTTTTCGTGTGTTTGCTTATTTTGATGAATCTATGGTTAGTAAAATAGTTTATAAACCATAGAGAAGTTGGAATACAGTAGGTTTAACACCAATATAAATAAATAATGATTTCATTACATTACCTTGAAGTGGTGTTTTGTTTTCTTTCGCTAACGGAGCTCACGAGATTTTCTACTTTAAGTTTTGTGTTGTGAAGTTTTCAAGTTTTGGGTAAAGATTTGATGGATTATGGAACAAGGAGTGGCAAGAGCCTAAGCTTGGGGATTCCCATGGCACCCCCAATATAATCTAAGGACACCTAAAAGCCAAAGCTTGGGGATGCTCCGGAAGGCATCCCCTCTTTCATCCACTTCCATCGGTAACTTTACTTGGAGCTATATTTTTATTTACCACATGATATGTGTTTTGCTTGGAGTGTCTTGTATTATTTGAGTCTTTATTTGTTATTTTTCCACAATCATCCTTGCTGCACACACCTTTTGAGAGAGACACACATGATTCCGAAATTGTTAGAATACTCTATGTGCTTCACTTATATCTTTTGAGTTATATAGTTTTTGCTCTAGTGCTTCACTTAAATCTTTTAGAGCACGTTGGTGGATTTGTTTTATAGAAACCATTGTTCTCTCATGCTTCAATTAGATTATCTGGAGAGTCCTACAAAACAACATGGTAAATTGCTTTAATTATGTTAGGCATTCAAGATTAATAATAAACTTTTCTTATGAGTGTGTTGAAAACTATGAAAAGTTTGATACTTGATAATTGTTTTGAGATATGGAGATGGTGATATTAGAGTCATGGTAGTTGAGTAGTTGTGAATTTGAGAAATACTTGTGTTAAAATTTGTGATTCCCGTAGCATGCACGTATGGTGAACCGTTATATGATGAAGTCGGAGTATGATTTATTTATTGATTGTCTTCCTTATTAGTGGCGGTTAGGGACGAGCGATGGTATTTTCCTACCAATCTATCCCCATAGGAGCATGCGTGTAATATTTTGCTTTGATAACTTGTAGATTTTTGCAATAAGTATATGAGTTCTTTATGACTAATGTTGAGTCCATGGATCATACGCACTCTCACCCTTCCACCATTGCTAGCCTCTCTAATACCGCGCACCTTTCGCCGGTATCATACACCCACCATATACCTTCCTCAAAACAACCACCATACCTACCTATCATGGCATTTCCATAGCCATTCCGAGATATATTGCCATGCAACTTGCCACCGTTCCGTTTACTATGACACACTCCATCATTGTCATATTGCTTTGCGTGATCATGTAGTTGACATTGTATTCGTGGCAGAGCCACCATTCATAATTCTTTCATACATGTCACTCTTGATTCATTGCATATCCCGGTACACCGCCGGAGGCATTCACATAGAGTCATATTTTGTTCTAAGTATTGAGCTGTAATTGTTGAGTTGTAAGTAAATAAAAAAGTGTGATGATCATCATTTTTAGAGCATTGTCCCAAGTCAGGAAAGGATGATGGAGACTATGATTCCCCCACAGGTCGGGATGAGACTCCATACTAAAAAAAGAGGCCATAAAAAAGAGAAAAGGCCCAAATAAAAAAATGAGAGAAAAAGAGAGAAGGGACAATGCTACTATCCTTTTACCACACTTGTGCTTCAAAGTAGCACCAAGATCTTCATAGAGAGTCTCCTATGTTATCACTTTCATATACTAGTGGGAATTTTTCATTATAGAACTTGGCTTGTATATTCCAATGATGGGCTTCCTTAAAATGCCCTAGGTCTTTGTGAGCAAGCGAGTTGGATGCACACCCACTTAGTTCTTTCTGAGCTTTCATATACTTATAGCTCTAGTGCATCCGTTGCATGGCAATCCCTACTCACTCACATTGATATCTATTAGTGGGCATCTCCATAGCCCATTGATACGCCTAGTTGATGTGAGACCGTCTTACCCGTTTTTTGTCTTCTCCACAACTACCATTCTATTCCACCTGTAGTGCTATGTCCATGGCTCACACTCATGTATTGCGTGAAGATTGAAAAAGTTTGAGAACACCAAAAGTATGAAACAATTGCTTGGCTTGTCATCGGGGTGGTGCATGATTTAAATACTTTGTGTGGTGAAGATGGAGCATAGCCAGACTATATGATTTTGTAGGGATAACTTTCGTTGGCCATGTTATTTTGAAGAGATATAATTGCTTAAGTTAGTATGCTTGAAGTATAATTATTTCTATGTCAATATTGAACTTTTGTCTTGAATCTTTCGGATCTGAATATTCATACCACAATTAAGAAGAATTACATTGAAATTATGCCAAGTAGCATTCCACGTCAAAAATTCTGTTTTCATCATTTACCTACTCGAGGACGAGCAGGAATTAAGCTTGGGGATGCTTGATACATCTCCAATGTATCTATAATTTTTTATTGTTCCATGCTATGTTATATCCTGTTTTGGACATTATTGCGCTTTATTATACACTTTTATATTATTTCTGGGACTAACCTATTAACCGGAAGCCCAGCCCAGAATTGCTGTTTTTTTGCCTATTTCAGAGTTTCACAGTAAAAGCACATCAAACGGAGTCCAAACGGAATGAAACCTTCGGGAACGTGATTTTCGGAACAAACGTGATCCAGAGGACTTGGACCCTACGTCAAGACATCAACCAGGAAGACACGAGGTAGAGGGGCGCGACTACCCCCAGGCGTGCCCTCCACCCTCGTGGGGCCCACGTTGCTGCAACGACGTACTTCTTCCTCCTATATATACCTACGTACCCCCAAACTACCAGATACGGAGCCAAAACCCTAATTCCACCGCCGTAACTTTCTGTATCCACGATATCCCATCTTTGGGCCTTTTCCGGAGCTCCACTGGAGGGGGTATCGATCATGGAGGGCTTCTACATCAACACCATAGCCTCTCCAATGAAGTGTGAGTAGTTTACTTCAGACCTTCGGGTTCATAGTTATTAGCTAGATGGCTTCTTCTCTCTTTTTGGATCTCAATACAAAGTTCTCCCCTCTCTTGTGGAGATCTATTCGATGTAATCTTCTTTTGCGATGTGTTTGTTGAGACCGATGAATTGTGGGTTTATGATCAAGTTTATCTATGAACAATATTTGAATCTTCTCTGAATTCTTTTATGTATGATTGGTTATCTTTGCAAGTCTCTTCGAATTATCAGTTTGGTTTGGCCTACTAGATTGATCTTTGCAATGGGAGAAGTGCTTAGCTTTGGGTTCAATCTTGCAGTGTCCTTTCCCAGTGACAGTAGAGGCAGCAAGGCACATATTGTATTGTTGCCATCGAGGATAACAAGATGGGGTTTATATCATATTGCATGAGTTTATCCCTCTACATCATGTCATGTTGCTTAAAGCGTTACTCTATTCTCTTGAACTTCATACTCTAGATGCATGCTGGATAGCGGTCGATGTGTGGAGTAATAGTAGTAGATGCAGGTAGGAGTCGGTCTACTTGTCTTGGACGTGATGCCTATATACATGATCATACCTAGATATTCTCATAACTACGCTCAATTCTATCAATTGCTCAATAGTAATTTGTTCACCCACCGTAATACTTATGCTCTCGAGAGAAGCCACTAGTGAAACCTATGGCCCCCGGGTCTATTTTCCATCATATTAATCTTCCAATACTTAGTTATTTCCTTTGCCTTTTATTTTACTTGCCTCTTTATTTCTCTTTATCATAAAAATACCAAAAATATTATCTTATCATATCTATCAGATCTCACTTTCTTAAGTGACCGTGAAGGGATTGACAACCCCTTTATCGCGTTGGTTGCGAGGAGTTTATTTGTTTGTGTAGGTGCGAGGGACTCATGCGTGGCCTCCTACTGGATTGATACCTTGGTTCTCAAAAACTGAGGGAAATAGTTCCGCTGCTCTACTGCATCACCCTTTCCTCTTCAAGGGAAAACCAACACAGTGCTCAAGAGGTAGCAACCTTCAGTTCATCGTGGGCCTGGCGGAACCAGGCCTGCGTCTCAGCGACGCGCTCCTCATGGTCCACCTCTGCTTTTTCGACCGCCGACATCCTGGACTTCGCCTTGTCCAGGCGGGCACGGGGAAGCGCCTGGAGCTTCTGGAAGTTGACGCTCATGGCCCGAAGGAGCTGCTCCTCTCGGGAACCACCGCCACCGGCGCTCGGTTCGTCAACAACCTCAAGTCCAGTGGCAGCGAGCGCCTCGTCATCGAACACCCCCCCTCGGTTAGCACCCTGGTGCTTTCCGTTCCAGGGAGGTGGACGAACAGGTCGTCGCCCACCTTCAAATACTTTCTCGAGCCAGAGGCAGCCGAGGAGGAACGTTGATCGTCGACCAACCCCTCCCCGGCAGGCCCCTTGGTGGCCTCTTCAGTGGTGGTCTTGGCGGCCTCCTCGGCGGCAATCTTGTTGGCCTCATCCTCAGTGTCCCTGGCGACCTCCTCGATGATGGTGTCGATATCCTCCTGGGCTGCCGAGGAAGGGCCTGGATACCAAGAAGGGGAATGAGACGGAGCCAAGACCAAGATTCAAAAAGAAGGAGAAGGAACAGGGACGAGAATCAAACCACTTACCCGCACCGGGCTGGGAAGAAGTGGCGCCTTCCCCGCCAATGTTCGTTGCCAGGACAGAACCACCAGCACCCAAGCTCGCTTCCTCCTCCTCCATATGTATGGGTTCGGTGGTCGATGCCCTTGCCGGGGACGCACCTCTAGGCGGCATAGTCGAGGGGGGGGGGCGTGTCGGGGGTGGCCCTTGGCGGATCCTCCTGCTGCCGTTCTCCTCCTGCAAATGTGGCAAGGTCAGCATCAAAGATTCACACCCCAAGGCTCAACACTGAAGGAGTGAGTGGCGGACTCATGCTGGGGGCTGAAGTGAGGGCTGCGTCAGGGGCTGTTGTCCGGGCTGCTCTCCACCAACATCGGCGTATGCGGAGTACCCGTCGGGGGCTTGTCGCCCACTGAGGCCTTGGCCCTCTTCGCCACCCTCTGTGCCAGCGTCTCCGTGTCCCTATGAAAATGACACCAAATCAAAGGAAGATAACACAGGCGTAAGGTCAGGAAGTGACGGGGGCAGAATACTTACTCATCCTCCACCTCCTCCTCCGCTAGCTTCCTCTTCCTTGCCGGGATGAAGGACCCGAGGTCGAACTCGACCTCCAGGGTGCCGTCCGAAGGAGGAGGAGAAGGGGACGGGGTTCGGTGCCACTTGGACGAGGAAGAAGCAGTTGCTGTCCTCTTCGCCACCGCAACCTTCACCACCTTCTTCACTGCCGCGGCCTTCATCGCCCTTGTCTCGCGCACATGCTGTTCCTGGGCCGGCTGCCACTGCATGATCCTGCCGAGCCGGACTGGCTCGCCAGAGGAAGCCCGCCGCAGGACACGCCGCCTCCCCGCAGCCGGGGGATTGTTCACCTCAAACTCCTTTTCGGACGAATCGCCGCCCACGTATTCCACTAGGGGAGCCTCATCGCCGGCGCCGCTGGCCTTCCCGGCAGACTCCGCCTACTGCGCGAGCTCCCTCTCCTCTGCGGCCGCGTCGGCCTCATTCTCCACACCGCCAGCGTTGTCGGCCTCCCTAGCGAGCGCCGCCTCCGCCGCCTGGCGGTGATGTAGTCCAACTCTGCCTTGGTGTTGTCCTGGATGAGCAG
This sequence comes from Triticum dicoccoides, assembly GCF_002162155.2. NCBI lineage: Eukaryota > Viridiplantae > Streptophyta > Magnoliopsida > Poales > Poaceae > Triticum > Triticum dicoccoides. The sequence continues at coordinate 267,166,576 of NC_041390.1, read as the reverse complement.
CGGCTCATCGTGGACATAAGCCTCCGACAAGGTGTCGAAGGACTCCTGCACCCTCTCCATTGGCGGCTCGGCCCAGGCCAGGTCAAGGCCATGTGCGCTGAAGTCCGGCATCATCGCAATGATGTTTGACTGGCAACAGTTGTTGCTCAGTGGGTCCACTCCCACCGGCAACCCAAACAGGGGCCCCTTGACTGCCTTGCTGGCCTTCGCGGCCCTACCGGTCCTCTCAGCCCTACCGTCGCTGCCCACGTCGAGCTGAAAGAGCCTTTGACAGAAATGGGCATGCCCCATCACCGTCAAGTTGTGCTTCAGGCCAGGGCAGAGCGTCATGACGTCGGCCGCACTCCTGAAGTCCCTGGCTGGCCTCCCCTTGTTGTGCAACAGGGTGATTCGGCGATGGATGAAGTCCACCCAAATCATCTCAAGGGTGAGCCTGGCCATGGTGTGGCGATGGATCCTAGTGGTGGCGACCGAGAGCTTCTTGTCATTGGCGTCGAGGTCGCTCCAGTCCGCGTGGCGGGTCGGCGGGCTCTGATGAACCCGACAAAACTCCTACAAGTCCTCCTCATCGATCCTGCACCACCGGCCCTGCCACTCCTCCCACCTCTCCTTCTGGGCACCCTCCGGGCATATGCCTTTCTCCTGGGTCCTCGGGATCTAGGGGATGCTCCCAGAGATGGCGCCCCCTGGTTGGAGGCGAGGACAAAAGTAGTGGTGGAAGAGCGCTGTGCTAGGGAGCCCCCCGGCAAAGCCCTCGCAGAGGTGGGCGAAGAGAGCCATGCACACCACTGCGTTCAGCGTGAGATCCAAAAGATGGAAGCCATAGGTGTGCATGACGTCATTGAAGAAGTCAGAGAAAGGGGAGCAGAGCCCACAAGAGAAGAAATCGATAAAGAAGGGGTACCGATTTGGTCCCTCCTCGGCAAAATCTGCGGGGACGACATGCGTGGCAGGGTGCCCCCTCATCTTCCTCCCGCACAGGGGCAAGAATAAGTTCTTGGGGTGAACCGCATCGACCGTCAATGGGAAGTAGACGAGCTGCGTCTGCCACGCCGCCGACTCGCTCTCCGACACCTCTTTCTCCCCAACATCCTTGGCTGCTCCCTTGCCCCTGCTGGTTTTGGGTGCCATGGGAGCTGGGAGGGGGCAAAGGATCAAGAGCAATGGGGGTGCAGCGGCATCGAGCAGAGGCGAGAACTTCAAATCTTTTGCCTGAGGAAGAAGAGAGGAACGACGGTCCCGAGATTGGAGGAGGCACAGAGGGTAAATGAGCAGCGCGCCTGCGGTTTTCCCTTTTATGGGAAAGGAGCGGGCCTCCTCTTTACCATTTACCACAATGTGATGCATGAGGGCAACAACCGCCACACACATGACCGCACATCACGCACGCCCCCACGTCGTGCATTCAACGTGGGTCGTGGGGAAGTGCGATGGGCGAGGGAGTTACAGCAGTACAACCCGGCCCCGCATGCCCGCACACCGTTTTGGGCCTAGCCCAACAACGCGTCGCTCTTATGTATGGCCCAGGCCTGGGGGCTCCTGTCGGTGCACAAAAGGAGGGGTCCTGTTTTGTACCCCTTTACTTGTGCGCGGACAGTTGGAGCCGCGCCTATGGCCACACCTAGCGGGACAGAGGAAGGAAGCGAAGCCACAAGACCACCAGAACAACGCCAAACCAGAAACACGAAGAGCAGAGGGCGAGGTGGACTCCCCCGGCAAGGCCCTTGCTAGGGCGGCCTCCGCAGCCCCGACAAGAACCTTGCTGGGGCAACTTGCCAGACACCAGCAGAGCCAACCCCCTTGATCCCAAGAGTTCCAACACCATCAACCACTTTGGAACCGAGGCTCGGGAGGCACCTCAATGGTGGCATGCAAATCTTTGTGGAGACCAGAATCACACAAGACTAGCTGATGACCAGAAGACGACGATCCTCGGCAAGATCCTTGCCAAGGATACCCATGAGACACCCAGCAAGACCCTTGTCGGGGACGACCACGATGCCGCGGAAAGACCCTTGCCGAGGCCCCGACAAGACTCTTGCCGAAAACATCCGCGGGGCCATAGCCAGGCCCACATCTGCCAAGACTCCACCGTCATTCCCATGCAACTGCCAGCCCATGAGCTAGGCAGGCGCCTGTGTGGCGACGTGCGGCCTCCAGGCCGACTCGGCAAGCACGTGTGTGGTGGCATGCAGATCTTCATGAAGACTCTACCATCGCACCACCTCAGCAGCCAGCCAGCATGGCGCTACATGCCTCGCCAGTTTGGACGCGCGTTGAAGCCAGGCGAGGCGCCGGCAGCTGGGACGAGCTTCCTTACTGTTCCCGATAAAGCAAGGAGGGCATGTCGGCAGCTCATTAAATGCGTTTGTCCTATGGTGCCAAGATATAGAGTCGACTACTGTATAACTTTCCACCTCCTGTGTGCCACTGTGGCAGCCCCTTTGACTATAAAAGGAGGCCCGTGGCGTATAGAGAGAGGATTCGGATTTTATGGACCTTGGACACCTTGTAGCTAGTCTAAAAACACCAGATAAACATAAAACCAGCACGAGTAGGGTATTACGCATCACTTGCGGTCCGAACCAAGATAACTCCCCCGGCGCGTTTTTGATCTCTCAATCCCGCTCTTTCCACAGCCTCGCGCCCGCCAACTATAGCAAAACAGGATTCCTCCTGATCCCATAGGTGTCGTTTCCCCCGAAAAATAGCATGGAACAATCAAAAATTATAGATATGTTGGAGACGTATCAGGCATCCCTAAGCTTAATTCCTGCTCGTCCTCGAGTAGGTAAATAATAAAAATAGAATTTTTGATGTGGAATGCTACCTAACATATTTATCCATGTAGTTATTTTTATTGTGGCATGAATATTTAGATACGTATGATTCAAAACAAAAGTTTAATATTGACATAAAACAATAATACTTCAAGCATACTAACAAAATAATTATGTCTTCTCAAAATAACATGGCCAAAGAAAGCATATCCCGACAAAATCATATAGTCTGGCTATGCTCCATATCCATCACACAGAATATTCAAATCATGCACAACCCCGATGACAAGCCAAGCAATTGTTTCATACTTTTGACGTTCTCAAACTTTTTCAACTTTCACACAATACATGAGTGTGAGCCATGGACATAACACCAGGTGGAATAGAAGGTGGTTGTGGAGAAGACAGAAAGAAGGAGATAGTCTCACATCAACTAGGCATATCAACGGGCTATGGAGATGCCCATCAATAGATATCAATGTGAGTGAGTAGGGATTGCCATGCAACGGATGCACTAGAGCTATAAGTTTATGAAAGCTCAATAAAGATAAACTAAGTGGGTGTGCATCCAACTTGCTTGCTCATGAAGTCCTAGGGTATTTTGAGGAAGCCCATCGTTGGAATATACAAGCCAAGTTCTATAATGAAAATTCCCACTAGTATATGAAAGTGACAACATATGAGACTCTCTATCATGAAGATCATGGTGCTACTTTGAAGCACAAGTGTGGCAAAAGGATAGTAACATTGTCCCTTCTCTCTTTTTTTCTCCTTCTTTTTGGGCCATTTCTTTTTTGTTTTATTTGGCCTTTCTCTTTCATTTCCTCACATGGGACAATGCTCTAATAATGAAGGTCATCACACTTTTATTTACTTACAACTCGAAAATTACAACTCGATACTAGAACAAAATATGACTCTATGTGAATGCCTCCGGTGGTGTACCGGGATGTGAAATGAATCAAGAGAGACATGTATAAAAAATATGATGAACGTTGGCTTTGCCACATATACGATGTCAACTACATGATCAGGCATAGCAATATGACAATGCTGGAGCGTGTCATAATAAATGGAACGGTCGAAAGTTGCATGGAAATATATCTCGGAATGGCTATGGAAATGCCATAATAGGTAGGTATGGTGGCTGTTTTCAGGAAGGTATAACGTGGGTGTATGGTACCGGCGAAAGTTGCGCGGTACTAGAGAGGCTAGCAATGGCGGAAAGGTGAGAGTGCGTATAATCCATGGACTCAACATTATTCATAAAGAACTCACATACTTATTTCAAAAATCTATTAGTCATCGAAACAAAGTAGTACGTGCATGCTCCTAAGGGGATAGATTGGTAGAAAAAGACCATCACTCGTCCTCGACCACCACTCATAAGGAAGACAATCAGAAAATATCTCATGCCCCAACCTCGTTACATAATGGTTCACCATACGTGCATGCTGCATGACTCACAAACCTTAACACAAGTATTTCTCAAATTCACAACTACTTACTAGAATGACTCTAATATCACTTTCTTCATATCTCAAAACAATCATAAGGAATCAAACTTCTCATAGTATTCAATACATTTATTTGAAAGTTTTTATTATATCCCTCTTGGATGCCTATCATATTAGGACTAATTTTATGACCAAAGCAAATTACCATGCTACTTTAAAGACTCTCAAAATAATATAAGTGAAGTACGAGAGTTCATCAATTTCTATAAAATAAAACCACCGTCGTGCTCTAAAAAGACATAAGTGAAGCACTCGTGCAATTTTGCCTAGCTCAAAAGATATAAGTGAAGCACATAGAGTATTCTAATAAATCACGATTCATGCGTGTCTCTCTCAAAAGGTGTGAACAGCAAGGATGATTGTGGAAAACCAAGAAGCAAAGACTCAAATCATACAAGACGCTCCAAGCAAAACACATATCATGTGGTGAACAAAAATATAGCCTCAAGTAAAGTTACGAATAGACGAAGACGAAAGAGAGGATGCCTTCCCGGGGCATACCCAAGGTTAGGCTCTTGGCATCCTTGAATATTTCCTTGGGGTGCCTTGGGCATCCCTAAGCTTATGCTCTTGCCACTCCTTATTCCCATCAAATCCTTACCCAAAACATGAAAACTTCAGAACACAAAACTTCAACAGAAAATCTCATAAGCTCCGTTAGTATAAGAAAAGAAATCACCACTTTTTGTACTGTTGTGAGCTCATTCTTTATTTATATTGGTCTAATATCTACTGTATTCCAACTTTTCCATTGTTCATCCCCCGATACTATCCATAGATGCATCAAAATAAGCAAACAACACGCGAAAAACAGAATCTATCAAAAATAGAACAGCCTGTAGCAATCTAGATATTTAGAATACTTATGTAACTCTACAAATCTTGAGAAATTAGGAATTCCTAGGCAATTTGCTTATTAATCTTCTCCAAAAAGAATCAATATTTTGTCGTGCTTATGCTAAAAATGAGAACTATTTTCGTGAGCGCACAAGTTTCTCTTTTTCAGCAAGATCAGATCAACTATTACCGTAAGTTATCCCAAAGGTCTTACTTGGCACAAACACTAACTAAACACAAAATCACATCTAACCAGAGGCTAAATGAAAAATTTATTGCAAAACAGGACCTAAAAAGCAAAAACAAAAATAAAATTGGGTTTCCTTCCAAAAAGCGCTATTATTTAACGCCCTTAGCTAGGCATAAAACATGAATAGATCTAAGTATAATCATAATAATGATAGGGCAAATCTTGAAAACTCATCTCATACTCCCTTCATTCAGTAGAAAGTTTTCTTTGTGGCAAGCAAAAGTAATCAAAAGGGCTAAATTTAATAGGGTAAGAATCGCCAAGCTCGATCCCGGGAGGAATTGGTTCCTCCTTTGGCCCTTCATATTGTATGACCAACTCATCATTATAAGAATTCTTTTGGCAAAAAGTCATGAGCTTGTGTCTAAGAGAGAAACCCAACCCGTTGTTTTGTATAGCAAAATCATCATTAAGCTCAGAAATCTTATCAATTAAAACATCGGTAGGGACCCTCTTTCTTAAATTTTTGTTATAAGCAACATGATCTAAGGATCGTAGACACATTATATCCTCTTGATTAAAAATAATTCCCTCTTTGGGAGGACGATCACTGAGGGAGTCCTGGATTAGGGGGTCTCCGGACAGCCGGACTATATCCTTTGGCCGGACTGTTGGACTATGAAGATACAAGATTGAAGACTTCGTCCCGTGTCCGGATGGGAGTCTCCTTGGCGTGGAAGGCAAGCTTGGCAGTATGGATATGTAGATCTCCTCCTTTGTAACCAACTCTGTGTAACCCTAGCCCCCTCCAGTGTCTATATAAACCGGAGGGTTTAGTTCGTAGGACAACAACAATCATACCATAGGCTAGCTTCTAGGGTTTAGCCTCTACAATCTCATGGTAGATCAACTCTTGTAATACTCATATCATCAAGATCAATCAAGCAGGACGTAGGGTATTACCTCCATCGAGAGGGCCCGAACCTGGGTAAACATCATGTCCCCTGCCTCCTATTACCATCCGCCTTAGATGCACAGTTCGGGACCCCCTACCCGAGATCCGCCGGTTTTGGCACCGACATTGGTGCTTTTATTGAGAGTTCCACTATGTCGTCACCATAAGGCTTGATGGCTCCATCGATCATCGGTAACGATGCGGTCCAGGGTGAGGTTTTCCTTCCCGGACAGATCTTCGTATTCGGCAGCTCTGCACTACAGGCCAAATCGCTTGGTCATCTGGAGCAGATCGAGAGCTACGCTCCTGGCCATCAGGTCAGGTTCGGAAACTTAAACTACACTGCCGACATCCGTGGAGACTTGATCTTCGACAGATTCGAGCCCATGTCAGGTGCGCTGCACGATCGCGACGAGCATGATTTGGCTCTGCCGTCAGACAGTGTTCGGGAGATCACACCTACAACTACTCCAGTCTTCAATCCGGAGCAAATTGCGCCATCTGAAGACGGGTGGGTAGACCCCGCCATGGAGGCCGCACTCTCAGTGGCGATAGAGCCGGATACTGACTTCACCCCTCACGAGAGCCGTGTTGCCGAACCACAGGATTCGTCTCCGGCCACGGACTCCGAGCCGCCTACGCCCATGCCCATCGAATCCGATTGGGCGCCGATCATAGAGTTCACCTCCGTGGATATCTTTCAGCACTCGCCTTTCGGCGACGTGCTAAATTCATTAAGGTCCCTATCTTTGTTAGGAGAACCTTGGCCGAACTATGTCCGGCTAGGATGGGATGCGGACGACGAAGAAATTCGCTCCCCACCCACCACCCACTTAGCAGCCACTTTTGATGATTTAACCGACATGCTCGACTTCGACTCCGAAGATATCGACGGTATGGACGATGATGCAGGAGACGAATAGGAACCACCGCCCACAGGGCGCCGGCACCTCATCATATGATATATACATGGTGGACACCCCCAAAGAAGACAATGGCGACGAGACAGCGGGGGATGGCCCTTCCAAGAAGCAACCCTAGCACCGACATTAGCGGCGCCGCTCCAAGTCCCGCCATAGCAAAAGTAGTGATACCGGCACAAGAGATAATAACACTCCGGATAGTGCCGAAGACGACAACAATCCCCTCCAGCATGATTTAGAGTGGGAGAGTGAACAAGCTAGCCCTCCAGAGCGGGCAGCTGATGGAGAATTGGAGGAGGAGAATTACATGCCTTTCTCCGAAGACAAGGTGAGCCTCGGCGACGAAGAATTTATCGTGCCTGAGGATCCCGTCGAGCAGGAGCGCTTCAAGCGCAGGCTTATGGCCACAGCAAACAGCTTGAAGAAAAAGCAACAACAGCTTCAAGCTGACAAAGATTTGCTAGCAGACAGATGGACCGAAGTCCTTGCGGCCGAGGAATACGAACTCGAGCACCCCTCCAAGAGTTGTCCAAAGTGCAGGTTGCTACGTCACCTCTAGGAGGAAGCATTGAAACCTACATCACCAGTGTACGATGCGGCTGACCGACCACCTCGTGGCCGAGCCAGAGAGGCGTTTTAGCCTGAAGTTCAGCTTGCACCCCGCTGCCACAAAAATACCAAGGCCCAGGGCAACACACGGGACCTACGAGACGTATTGGAAAGCAGGGCAAAACATGCATGGTCGATATACGGGTCAAGGGGGCGCGTGCCAACGTGCGATGATGACCGTCACACCGGATACACTAAAAGTAAATCCGGCCGGGCCGAACACAGCAGATAAGACTCATTTGAATTGCATCGTAATATAGCCCGACACAGAGGCGCCGCACACCCCCTATGCTTCACTGATGAAGTTATGGATCATGAATTCCCGGAGGGTTTTAAACCCGTAAATATCGAATCGTATGATGGTACAACAGATCCTGCTGTATGGATTAAGGATTTCCTCCTCCATATCCACATGGCTCACGGTGATGATTTGCATGCCATCAAGTACCTCCCACTAAAACTCAAAGGACCAGCTCGGCATTGGCTGAATAGCTTGCCAGCAGACTCCGTCGGTAGTTGGGAGGATTTGGAAGACGCATTCCTTGACAACTTCCAGGGCACTTATGTGCGACCACCGGATGCTGATGAGTTGAGCCATATAACTCAGCAGCCCGGGGAATCGGCCAGGCAATTCTCGACATGGTCCCTAACTAAGAAAAACCAAATTGTCGACTGTCCGGATGCAGAGGCCTTAGCGGCATTCAAGCATAACATCCATGACGAGTGGCTCGCCCGGCACCTCGGCTAGGAGAAGCCAAAGTCTATGGCAGCCCTCACGACACTCATGACCCACTTTTGCGCGGGCGAGGATAGCTGGCTGGCTCGCAGCAGCAACACATCAAGGAATCTGGGCACTTCGGATACCAAAGATGCCAACGGCAAACCATGCCATAACAGACAAAAGCGCCGCAACAACGGTGATAACACCGATGATACGGTAGTCAATGCCGGATTCAGAGGCTCTAGATCTGGTCAGCGGAAAAAGCCATTCAAAAGAAGTACTCCGGGCCCGTCCAGTTTGGATCGCATACTCGATCGCTCGTGTCAAATACATGACACCCCTGATAAGCCAGCCAATCACACTAACAGAGAATGCTGGGTGTTCAAGCAGGCCGACAAGTTGAATGTCGAAAACAAGGACAAGGGGCTACATAGTGATGACAAGGAGGAGCCCCGGCCGCCGAACACGGGAGGACATAAGAGGTTCCCCCCACAAGTGAAGACGGTGAACATGATATACGCAACCCACATTCCCAAGAGGGAACGGAAGCATGCACTAAGGGACGTCTATGCGATGGAGCCCGCCGCCCCAAAGTTCAACCCATGGTCCTCCTGTCCAATCACCTTCGATCGCAGGGATCACCCCACTAGTATCCGTCATGGCGGATCCGCCGCATTGGTTCTAGACCCCATCATCGATGGATTTCAACTCACTCGAGTCCTTATGGACGGCGGCAGCAGCCTGAACCTGCTTAATCAGGATACAGTGCGCAAAATGGGTATAGATCCCTCGAGGATTAAACCCACCAAAACCACCTTTAAGGGCGTTATCCCAGGTGTAGAGGCCCATTACACGGGCTCAATCACACTGGAAGTGGTCTTCGGAGCTCCAGACAACTTCCGAAGCGAGGAGTTAATCTTCGATATCGTCCCATTCTATAGTGGCTATCACGCACTTCTCGAGCGAACCACATTTGCAAAATTAAATGCGGTACACATTACGCATACCTCAATCTCAAGATGCCAGGACCTAGGGGGTTCATAACAGTCAATGGAAATACAGAACGCTCGCTTTGCATGGAAGCACAAATCAGTCTTTTTAGGCAAACCGCCAATTCGGTGATACAGCCCCCGGGCACCGTCAAGCGAGTCCAGAGTAACCTGCAACACGATCGCCTGGCACGTTTAGAGCTCGCCTAGCAATCCGGCCCCCGTCCCAGTCCCAGTCAAGCGACGAAATCCGCGCCACACGTACATAATTACGCACTGAAAATACCATGGGCATAGGTGGGGGCACGATCAGGGCACGTCCTGTAATGCGGCTTAACCACCCTAGGGGCTGCATACCTTTATCATTTTTTCTCTTTCAGGACCTTACTCTCTGGAAGCCCTTTCCGACAGTATGATTGCCGGACACATTACGGGAAGGAACAACCAAGGAGGCAAGAAGCTAAGACGTACAAGGGAACCCCCAGGTGATCTCTAATAACAATCGATATTCCCGCTTTTTACTTCCCATACGCAGCTTGCCCTTGGATAGGACATGTCAAATAGTCCTATTTTTTGCTTATTGCACTACTTGTATCAGTACGCTTCGACGTATTATTTAAATAACAATGCATAACATTAGTCTATTATTGCATTATCCATCTTTTTCTTATATGTTCATTTCGACAACTTGCACCCGTACATTCTGGTATGGCCAGTACGCCAGGGGCTTTTCGTTTACCTCATAATATGGTGTGAGAAGTCCGAACACTTTCGACAGTGCGACACCCCAAACTTATAGCATTATATGCATCAGCTCTGAATCATGTCTTGGGTCAATAGTTGGGTTTGCCCGGCCCTCATGTTTTGGTACCTTACATTCCGCTATATCGGCTAAGGTAGGACTAGGAGAACTACTGCGATTGTGTCCCGGTTCTTCCAGACGAGCACCTCAGTAGAGAAAGCCAAAAACTGACTATCATGATAAGGCGAGAGTTGGTCGCTGTTCGAGAGGTATCAAGTCCTTAAAGACTTTTTCCGCTTCAGGCGAGGAGTCGGCCTTGCCCGACTTAGGCGTATATAGCGCCCCAAATTCAGCCTTCTGAATACTAGGGGCTTTGCCAAAATTCAAAATTGTAGACTTCTATGGCTAAGTGAGAGTGATAAAGCCTTATAGTCTGATTGCCTGGTTCGTTCTGCTGACCACCTCCCTCGAATGACCCAAAATTGGGATAAAGAGTGTTCAGGTTTATCCCGAACACCCTAGTACTAGTTACATGGGGGCAGAAGCCGATGACTGGCCAACTCTCAGATTTTATAAACGGCCGCACAGAAGGTAATATTTTAAATTCAAAAGGCATTGCATAGCGCAAATAAACTCGTTTCACATTACAGGATCACATGAGCATGTTTATTCAAAAATTACAACTCTGGCACATTCCTTTGCCACATGGCGGGAACCCTTCAGGACACTGTCATAATACATTTCAGGGCAGCGATGCTCCTTGCCCTCCGGCGTCCCCTCCTTCACCAACTTCACGGCGTCCAGCTTCGCCTAGTGCACCTTCGCCCGGGCAAAAGCCCTGCGCGCACCCTTGATGCAGACGGACCGCTTTATGACTTCAAGCCGCGGGCAGGCATCCACAAGCCACCTCACCAGACCGAAGTAGCTGCCAGGCAGGGGATCGCTAGGCCACATCCGGACTATAAGACCCTTCATGGCCTATTCGGCCGCCTTGTGAAGCTCGACCAGTTGCTTCAGATGGTCGCTCAAGGGCATTCGGTGTTCGGTCCCAATATACTGAGACCAGAACAACTTTTCCGTCGAGCTCCCCTCCTCAGCTTGGTAAAACTCCGTGGCATCCAGTACATTGCGGGGAAGATCTGTGAACGCTCCTGGAGAGCTCCGAACTCGGGTAAGTAAAATAAAAGTTTCCTTCACATGCTTGCTTTGCATATTGAATGCCTTACCCGCTGCTATCTTCTTCACCGCATCAATCTCCTGCAGGGCCTTGTGGGCTTCAGCCTTGGCGCTTTTGAGCGCCTTCGCAAGCTCGGACTCTCGCGTCTTAGAGTCAAGCTCCAAGGACTCGTGTTTTTTGGTGAGAGCCTCAAGCTCTTGCTGCACCTCGCCTACCCGGGCTTCTTGCTTTTCCCGCTCAATGCACTCCCTGGCCGCTTTGTCTTCGGCCTCAGACAGTGCCTTCTTCAGGGTCGCCACCTCGGTCACCTCGGTCGTGGCCCCTAGCAAATTCATGATCCTATTACTCTACAACTGAAATTTCTTTTTAATATATAGACAAGGTATTGCTTACCTTTGCTCTCGTCGAGCTGCCTCTTGGTAAGGCCGAGCTCGTCCTCGGACCGTTCAAGGTCCTGCTATAGTGCAGCGACCTCCGCAGTATGTGCGGCAGCGACCAGCAGTGAAGCCTGCATATGCACATAGACATATTCTGATTAGACTCCTGAGTAATTATTTGATCCTCTATTCGAACTTTCTTCGCGAACGTCAAACAGAGCATCAGGGGCTACTGTCTATGCGGTAATATTTTCCTATATTTTGATTGCTTACCTGAAAGCCTGTTAGGAGGCTGGCACAAGCTTCGGTTAGTCTGTTTTTGGCGGACTGAACCTTCTCGATCACCGCACTCATGATAGTGCGGTGCTTTTCATTGATGGAAGCACCGTGAAGCGCTTCCAGCAAGTTGTCCGGTGCCTCTGGATGGACAGAGGCCACCGGCACGGGCAGCTTGCCCTCCTTAACGGGGGGTCACCCGCCGGAGTACAGAACCACCGAAGGTTCCAACGCAGTGTTCGGCTGGGGGCCTAACTTGGAGCTCGTGTCCGGAAGGTCGCGTCGAGGCTCCCCCAGGACTACCTCCCCTCGGCTCAGTGCCTTTCGAGACAACACCTCGGTGTTTTCCGTAGGGAAAGGTGTGGAGGCGGTCAGAAGTGAATCGTTATTCATATCCGACGAGTCCAAAGAACCGTCCGACGAAGATTCGTCGAGACGAGCTCGGGACGGACTGCATAATCATATTCGGCGTGAGGAGAAGCAGTGCAATAAAACATACCGTGAATTACTATGGTATCCGGATACTTATGACTAAGCCAGGGGCTTGTCCCTGGGTAACCACTCGACGCTGCTGTAGGCGGCCGTCGTGGAGCAGTCCGGAAGGAGGGTCCTTCCCTTCTTGGACCCTTCGGCCTCCCCGGTTGGGGCGGCCTTCCTTTTCTCATCTCCCCCGGCTGGGGGGGGGGAGAACTTTTCTCTTCCTCCTCCTCGTTTTCGTGGGAGGAGTGCGCTTCGGAGTCATCGGACGATGAGTCCGATATAACCTTGCACCGGAGACCCTTTCGGGTCCCCGTGGCCTTCTTCTTGGCCTTATTCACTAGCACCTCGTAAGGCGCCAGAGCCAGCATCTCCCTTAGGAGAGCATCTGCAGGATCTTCAGGAAGGGGGCGGGGCAATCGATCTGCTCCGCTGTCTTTACCCAGTCCTGTTAATGGCATGGAAGCTTAGATCCCGCACACGATTAAAATGGAGCAAATAAATATCCTATGAGATATAAAATCTTACCGGATTGACATGGCGCTTTGCGCTGAGTCCGCAGTCCTCAGTAAGGGGAGGAGGTACCTCAACACCCTTGAACAACACCTTCCAGACGTCCTTGTGCATCGTGTCGAAGAACTCTCACAGCGTCTGGTGCTTGGCCGGGTCGAACTCCCACAAATTGAACACCCATCGTTGACACGGGAGGATCCGGCGATAGAGCATGACCTGGACCACATTGATGAGCTTGATTTTCTTGCTCATCATGTTCTCGATGCAGGTCTGAAGTCCGGTCAGCTCTATTGGAGAACCCTAGGACAGGCCCTTCTCTTTCCAGGAAGTGAGCCGCGTGGGGATTCCGGATCGAAATTTGGGGGCTGCCACCCAGTTGGTGTCACGCGGCTCGATGATGTAGAACCACCCCGATTGCCACCCCTTTATGGTCTCCACATAGGAGCCTTCGAGCCAGGTGACGTTAGGCATTTTTCCCACCATGGCGCCTTCGCACTTTGCTTGCTGGCCGACCACCACCTTCGGTTTAACATTGAAGGTCTTCAGCCACAGGCTGAAGTGGGGTCTGATGCGGAGGAAGGCCTCGCACACGACGATAAACACCAAGATGTTGAGGATGAAATTGGGGGCCAGCTCATGAAAATCCAGCCCGTAGTAGAACATGAGCCCGCGGACAAACGGGTGAAGGGGAAATCCAAGTCCGCGAACAAAGTGGGTAAGAAAAACTACACTCTCATGGGGTTTGGGCATAGGGATGATCTGCCCCGCATCTGGTAGCCGGTGCGCGATGTCCGCGGCCAGATATCCGGCTTCCCGTAGCTTTGTGATGTTCTCCTCCGTGACGGAGGAGACCATCCACTTGCCTCCCGCTCCAGACATGTTGGGAGTGGTTTGAGGAGAAAGACGCGAACTTGGGCGCTGGAGCTTGAGTGTGCGAGAATGGATAAGCAAGGAGGAAGAAGGCGTGGGTAAAAAGGGTGAATCTGTGTCCCTTTATAAGGGTGGAAGAGGCGATGCACCTCCCCACTTACCTGGTAAAATCGCTTATTCCCCGAACACCGTAATTGATGGCATGATTGGGTTACCCATAACCTCATTGATGAGAATCCCGTGATAAGGGGACACGATCTCTGCTTCGACAAGACGTGTCAAGAAAACCGCCTCGCGATATGTGTAGTGCTGGTTGAGAAAAACGGTTCGAATAATGACCGGGTCATGGCATGATGTCATGTTGCAAAATGTGTCAGCAGATTAGATTTGTGGAAATATTATTCTCTCTATGGTGGTATGTGGAACTTGTATTGCAGATCCGGACACTATCCTTGTGTTCAATATCTTCTATGGAGTATTCGGAGGAAGAACCCACCTTTCAATGCCGAAGACAAATCTGCGCACCGGACTCATCGTCATTGAAGCCTGGTTCAGGGGCTACTGAGGGAGTCCTGGATTAGGGGGTCTACGGACAGCCGGACTATACCCTTTGGCCAGACTGTTGGACTATGAAGATACAAGATTGAAGAGTTCGTCCCGTGTCCGGATGGGACTCTCCTTGGCATGGAAGGCAAGCTTGGCAGTATGGATATGTAGATCTCCTCCCTTTTAACCGACTCTGTGTAATCCTAGCCCCCTCCAGTGTCTATATAAACCGGAGGGTTTAGTCTGTAGGACAACAACAATCATACCATAGGCTAGCTTCTAGGGTTTAGCCTCTACAATCTCATGTATCATCAAGATCAATCAAGCAGGACATAGGGTATTACCTCCATCGAGAGGGACCGAACCTGGGTAAACATCGTGTCCCCTGCCTCCTATTACCATCCGCCTTAGACGCACAGTTCGGGACTCCCTACCCTAAATTCATGAGCTAGGAATATAGTGGCGACGCGCTTAACAAAAGAATGCTCAATATTAGGAAACTCTAGAAAAATCCTTTGTATGGATGGATGCATGTGAACAAATTGTCTTTCAAGTTTGACAACAAGCAAAGATATAGCATCTGCAAGACTACTAGTCTTATGGAGGATAGATCCACCCATGGTGGGGAGTGCACCAGCACAAGTAAAGAAATCTTGAATAACCCCTTTCCAATAATGTTTCCGCTACCTATGCGGAATTTCTAGCGTGCAAGATGGTAGTTTCTTCATGTGGAACAGAATTAGCAAAAGCATCAAAGTTTCCCCATCCTTACTACTATCCTTTTTAGCTATAACCTCGCTAGTTTTTCTCCTCAAAAAAAGATAACCTCCCCAGTTTCAGACATGGTGACAACTGGCAAACGAGCAAACAAACAAGCAAAGAAGACGAACGGAAAAGGGGCGAAGAAAAGGCGAATCTTTTCAAAAATCATTTTAGAAGTGGGGGAGAGGAAAATGAGAGGCGAAAGACAAATAATGTAATACAATAGATGAGAGTTTATGATGGGTACTTGGTATGTCTTGAGTTGGCGTAGATCTCCCCGGCAATGGCACCAGAAATTCTTCCTGCTGCCTCTTAAGCTTGTGTTGGTTTTTCCCTTGTAGAGGAAAGGGTGATACAACAAAGTAGAGTAAGTATTTCCCTCAGCTTTTGAGAACCAAGGTATCAATCCACTAGGAGACAATGCAACAAGCCACAGAATAACTGCACAAACAAACACCAACTTGCATCCAATGCGACAAAGGGGTTGTCAATCCCTTCACGGTTATTTGCAAAGTGATATCTAATATAGATGGATATACAGTCAAGTAATATTTTTGGTATTTTTGGTTTATGGAACGGAAAGTAAAAGATTGCAAAGAAAGTAAATAGGAAACTAAAATTGTAGATCAGAAACTTATATGATGGAAAATACACCCGGGGGCCATAGGTTTCACAAGAGGCTTCTCTCAAGATAGAAAATATTATGGTGGGTGAACAAATTACTGCCAAGCAATAGATAGAAAAGCGCACAATTATGAAAATATCTAAGGCAATGATCATGAATATAGGCATCACGTTCGTATCAAGTAGACCAAAATGATTCTGCATCTACTACTATTACTCCACATATCGACTGACTCCTGTCTGCATCTAGAGTATTAAGTTCATAAGAACAAAATAACGCATTAATTAAGATGACATGATGTAGCGGGATAAACACAAGCAATATGATGAAGACCCCATCTTGTTATCCTCGGTGGCAACAAGACAATACGTGTCGGTTCCCCTTCTATCACTAGGATCGAGAACCGCAAGATTGAACCCAAAGCTAAGAACTTCTCCCATTGCAAGAAAAACCAATCTAGTTGGCCAAACCAAATCGATAGTTCGAAGAGACTTGCAAAGATATGAAGTCATGCATATAAGAATTCAGAGGAGATTCAAACAATATTCATACATAAGCTGATCATAAATCCACAATTCATCAGATCTCGTCAAACAGACCGCAAAAAAGTATTACATCGAATAGATCTCCAAGAACATTGAGGAGATCATTGTATTGAGAATCAAAGAGAGAGAAGAAGCCATCTAGGTACTAGCTATGGACCCATATGTCTGTGGTAAACTACTCATGCTTCATTGAAGAGGCAATGGTGTTGATGTAGAAGCCCTTCGTGATCGAATCCCCCTCCAGCAGGTTGCCGGAAAAGGCCCCTAGATGGGATCTCATCAGTACAGAAGGTTGCAGCGGTGGAAAAGTGGTTTCGTGGCTCTCCTGGTAGGTTTTGGGATATTTGAGAATGTAAGGCAAAAGAAATAGGTCGGTGGAGTCACGAGGGGCCCACAAGAGTGGGGGCGCCCTATCCCCCTGGGCGCACCCTCCGACCTTGTGGCCACCTCATGGCTTTCCTGACGTACACTCCAAGCTGTCTGGATGTCTTCTAGTCCAAGAAAAATCATTGGGAAAGTTTCATTCCGTATGGACCAGTAGGTCCGTGGTAAACTACTCATGCTTCATTGGAGAGGCAATGGTATTGATGTAGAAGCCCTCCATGATCAAATCCCCCCCGGCGGGATGCCGGAAAAGGCCCCTAGATGGGACCTCACGGGTACAGAAGGTTGCAGTGGTGGAAAAGTGGTTTCGTGGCTCCCCTAGTAGGTTTTGGGTATTTGAGAATATTTAGGTGGAAGAAATAGGTCGGTGGAGTCACGAGGAGCCCACAAGGGTGGGGGCGCTACCCCCCTGGGCGTGCCCTCCGACCTTGTGGCCGCCTCGTGTCTTTGCCGACGTGCACTCCAAGCCCTCTGGATGTCTTTTGGTCCAGGAAAAATCATCGTGAAAGTTTCATTCTGTTTGGTATTCCTTTTCTGCGAAAATCTAAAACAAGGAAAAAGCAGGAACTGTCACTGGGCTCTAGGTTAATAGGTTAGTCCCAATAATCATATAAAATAGCATATTAATGCATATAAAACATCCAAAACAGATAATATAATAGCATGGAACAATAAAACATTATAGATACGTTGGAGATGTATCAGCCTCATGTGATGAGCCTCATGTGATAGTTTTTTCCCTGTTTCCTGTTAATTAACAAGGCAACATTTTCTTTTTTACTACTAGTGAATTTGACATCATTCGGAGCAGACATAAAATATATCACTTCAAACCAATTATCACAGTAACAATTTAAAAATAAATATATCTCTTGCATCGTCCACAACGAATAGCTAGTGGACTGGTTAGCGCCGGATGCTCATAACACGATGACCTATGTTTGAACTACATCTTAAACTTTAGGTTTTTATATTTTTCAATATATACTTCTTTCACTATGAAAGAAGTGCTCCCTGGGTGATTTTGGTAATTAATGTCAACATATCTCTTGTTGGACTAATATTTTCATCTAGTATATTTCAGAAAGTTCAACAAAGGCATGGCATGGACAAGAGGATGTGGAACCCCTTCAAGATGCTGAGGACAAAGATTGGTAAAAGCTCAAGACTCTTCATTTCTACTTTAGTGATCCAAGATCACATTGAGTCCATAGGAAAAGCCAATACTATAAAAAGGGGATGAGGTGTTGCTTAATGATCTACTTGCTTAAAGTGCTTAGTGATATGCTCCAAATCCCTCAACCACTTTCTCAATTCCAAATATGTCCAAAACCTAAAGTCAAACTCGGACCCACAGATTTGATCTATTCAGCACCACCGAGTTCACTTCACATAGACACTGCTAGAAACCCTAAACAGTTCGGTCTCACCAATGGGATCTCGATCTCACCGACATGGCCTTGCAAACTCTCTATTTCCTATTGCAATTATTTTAGTTTCACCAAAATATGCAATTGGTCATACCGAATTTGCCTGACCAACTCTCTGTTTGCTTATTGCTGAAATCGGTCACACCAAGTTTATGTAATCGGTCAAACCGAGAAAAGGTTTTGGCCTAACCCTAGCACATCGGTCCCACCGAGTTGATCATGTCGATCCCGCCAAAAATTCTAACGTTCATATTTTGAACTAAATCGGTCTCACCGAGTTCACTTATTCGGTCTGACCGAGTTGGCTCAATTGTGTGTAATGGTTAGATTTTATGTGGAGTCTATATATACGCCTCCACCCCTTCTCTACTCAAGAGAGAGCCATTAGAACGTGCCTACACTTACACTACTCATTTTCTGAGAGAGAACCACCTACTCATGTGTTGAGACCAAAACGTTCCAATCCAACCACAAGAATCTTCATCTCTAGCCTTCCCCAAGTTGCTTTCCACTCAAATCATCTTTCCACCATCGCCAAATTTGTGAGAGAGACTTGAGTGTTGGGGAGACTATCATTTGAAGCACAAGAGCAAGGAGTTAAGCATCAACACACCATCTATTACCTTTTGGAGAGTGGTGTAGCCTGGATTGGTTAGGTGTCACTTGGGAGCCTCCATCAAGATGGTGGAGTTGAACCAAGGAGTTTGTAAGGGCAAGGAGATCGCATACTTCATGAAGATCTACCCAAGTGAGGCAAGTCCTTCGTGGGCGATGGCCATGGTGGGATAGACAAGGTTGCTTCTTCGTGGACACTTCGTGGGTGCAGCCCTCTGTGGACTCGCGCAACTGTTACCCTTCGTAGGTTGAAGTCTCCACCAACGTGGATGTACGATAGCACCACCTATCGGGACCATGCCAAAAATCTCCATGTCTCCAATTGCGTTTGCACACTCCAATCCCATCCCTTTACTTCCTTGCTACTTGCATGCTTTACTTTCCACTGCCCATATACTCTTGCCATGCTTGCTTGAAATGTATTGTGAATGCATAAATTTGTGCTAGAACTCCACCTCAACTTGAAGAACTTAAAAACTACTACTTTTTCTTGTTGAGGGTCTAATCAATCCCCTCTAAACACCTCTTCTCAATCCTTTCAATTGGTATCAGAGCATTGGTTTCCATTGCTTTGGTTTAATCACCATTGGAGGAACATGGATGAGTGCCTATGCTTGATGGAGAGTTTTTTAATGCTTGAAAAATGAGATGCTTGAGATTTTTAATGAATATCACTTGAACAAGTACATAACTTGCCCTTGTGCGCCCCTTCTTGATCCATTGCATCCTACCCCTGATGAGTATCTTGACATGATCCGCAATCTTAGAACTATCAATCTTATCATTAGAGGATTGCCTAGAAATTTGATTGTATGCTTTCCTACTCTTGAATGTGCCTACACCATACGGAGATTTATTGAGGAACGGTTTCCAAACTATTCCTTAAAAAATCTAGATGTGGTTCTTCAAAAGTCCATAGCTTTTAATAAAATGAAACCTAGTGACCCTAAATTAGATGATTGTCTATTTGATCTTCGTGACCTCATGCATGCCAAAGTAATGTTGGAGTCATCAATAGCATTATCTTCAAGTCATTAGAATTCATAAAGATGCACATTGCCATGGTCATACATCTAATGAAACACTCTCTCTAGGTGATGATTCATCACAATACGGTGTTGAACATGGATACTATGATGAGGATGATGATCATAGTGACTTTGAACTTGATGAGTCTATGAGAAACTTCGTTCTTATGGCTAATCTTCGCGGCTATATGGCTGGACAAAAGGAATGGGTTCTTGATAGTGGATGTACCAATCACATGACCGGAGACAAGGATATGTTTCGTGAGCTTACTAAAAACGACGGCCCTCGAAAGTATGTCAGTTTTGGTGATAACTCAAAGGGTAAGGTGGTTGGCCTTGGTAAGGTGCCCATCTCACATGACAGCTCCATCCAAAATGTTATGCTCATTGAATCTCTTGGCTATAATTTAATTTCCGTATCTAGAGTAGCTGATTTCGGTTTCAATGTCTTATTTACTAAAGTAGATTGCCAAGTGTTTCGAAGAGGTAATCATAATATCGTCTTTACCAGTATACGTAGAGGTGATCTATATATTGTTGATTTCACTAAAAAGGCTCAACCTAGAACTTGCTTAATTGCTGAATCATCTAAAGGTTGGTTGTGGCATAGAAGGTTAGGTCACGTGGGCATGCGAAATCTTGATAAGCTTAGTAGAGGTGATCATATCCTTGGAGTTAAAGATGTTATATTCAACAAGGATAGACTTT
Organism: Triticum dicoccoides; assembly: GCF_002162155.2. NCBI lineage: Eukaryota > Viridiplantae > Streptophyta > Magnoliopsida > Poales > Poaceae > Triticum > Triticum dicoccoides. The sequence continues at coordinate 267,145,980 of NC_041390.1, read as the reverse complement.
GCAGTGCTTGTCAAGCAGGAAAATAGGTTGGAGTAAGTCATCCCGTGAAAAACATTATGACCACGAGAAGACCGCTCGAGCTACTTCATATGGACCTTTTTGGTCCCAATGCCTACAAGAGTCTCATTGGTAACTCGTTCGGTTTAGTCATTGTCGATGACTTTTCAAGATTTACGTGGGTGTTCTTTATTGATGATAAATTGCAGGTCCAAAACATCTTCAAGAACTTTGCTAGGAAGGCCCAAAATCAGTTTGAAGTGAAGATCAAGAAGGTTCGCAGCTATAATAGAACGGAGTTCAAGAATGCCAATGTGGACACCTTTCTTGACAAAGAAGGGATTTCACATGAGTTCTCGGCTACGTACACACCTCAGCAAAATGGAGTTGTTAATAGGTAGAACCGGACTCTTATTGAGATGGCAAGAATGATGCTTGATGAGTACAATATGCCAAGACACTTTTGGGCGGAAGCGGTTGAGACAGCTTGTCATGCAACAAATCATCTATATCTTCACAAGCTACTCGGCAAGATGGCATACGAGCTTCTCATCGGTAACAAACCCCGAGTGGGATACTTTCGAGTATTCGTCTCAAATTGCTACATTCTTGATAAGCATCATCGTTCGAAATTTGATCCTAAATCTCATGAAGGTTTCCTACTCGGTTATTGCTCAAACTCTCACACTTACCGTGTCTACAACAATTTCACCCAAAAGGTGGAAGAGGCGGTAGATCTGAAGTTTGATGAATCTAACGGCTCACAAGTAGAGCAATTGCCAATTGATGTAGGAGACAAAGACCCTTCGGAAGCAATCCAAGACTTGTCAACGGAGGTAAAGGAGAGTACCTTGTCCATTCAAGTGGAAGCCTCTACTTTACGACAAGGTGAACCAAGAGTTGACTCAGAGGCATCCACAAGTGGGACACGCCAAGATGGAGAAAACGAGGAAGTACACCAAGATGAACCTCATCAACCTCCCTCTCCACCTCCACAAGAGGACAACAACACCAAAAATGAAGAAGGCCAAGAGGAAGAGCAACATGATGAGGATGTTCCACCCCAACCCAAACAAAAGCTCTCACGAGGTAGAGCAAGAGTTTCAAGTGATCATCCCATCGAACAAATCTTTGATGATATTCAAACCGGGAGAATTACTCGCTCTAAAACTCGTTTGGCTAATTTTTGTGAACATTATTCATTCATCTCTAGTATTGGACCTATGAAGGTTGAAGAAGCTCTTGATGATCCGGATTGGGTGAACGCCATGTACGAAGAGCTACACAACTTAGAGAGGAACCTAGTGTGGACATTGGTAGAAAAGCTGGACAACAACCAAAATTTCATTGGAACCAAATGGGTGTTTAGAAATAAGTAAGATGAAGATGGACAAGTTGTATGCAACAAGGCCCGTCTCGTCGCCCAAGGCTACACTCAAGTCGAAGGTATGGACTATGGTGAGACATATGCCCCTGTTGCTAGACTTGAGTCCATACGCATCTTACTTGCTTATGCCAATCACCATGATATCACTCTATATCAAATGGACATTAAAAGTGCTTTTCTAAATTGTGAAATTGAGGAGGAAGTTTATGTTAAACAAGCACACAGCTTTGTTAATCCTAAGAAACCTAATCATGTTTACAAACTTCACAAAGCTCTTTATGGTCTTAAAAAAGCTCCTAGAGCGTGGTATAAATGCTTGACCAAGTTCCTTACTTAAAAAGGCTTTTAGATTGGAAACAATGATTCTACACTTTTTACTAAAAGGGTTAATGGAGTATTATTTGTGTGCCAAATTTATGTGGATGATATCATTTTTGGATCTACTAACCCTCATTTTAGTGAAAAGTTTGGAAGGTATATGTCAGAGAAGTTTGAGATGTCCATGATGAGTGAACTCAAGTTCTTTCTTGGTTTGCAAATCAACAAACTAAGGAGGGCACCTTTGTTTCCCAAACAAAGTATACCAAGGACTTATTCAAGAAGTTCAACATGCAAGAGAGCAAAGGTATGAAAACACCCATGCCTACTAATGGACATCTTGACTTGACAAAGGATGGTAAAGTGGTTGACCAAAATGTTTATAGCTCTATGATTGGTTCATTGTTATATATATGTGCCTCTCGTCCCGATATTATGCTAAGTGTGTGAATGATATCAGGCGGCCCCTAAGGAATGTCATCTTAAGGCTGTGAAAGGGATAGTGAGATACTTAATTCATACACCAAACTTTTACATTTGGTATCCTAAGAGGTCTTTTTTGATCTTGTTGGCTACTCCAACTCGGACTATGCTGGTGACAAGGTCTTTTTTGTACTTGTCAATTTCTTGGTAAATCTCTTGTGTCTTGGTCCTCCAAGAAACAAAACATGGTATACAGTGCCGCCGGTTCATGTTGTGCTCAGTTACTTTGGATGACACAAACTCATAAGGATTATGGGATATATGTGAAACATGTTCCATTGCTTTGTGACAATGAGAGTGCCATTAAGATCGCTCACAATCCCGTGCAACATTCTAGAACTAAGCATATTGAAGTTCATCATCATTTCATTCATATCATGTTGCTAAAGGAGACATCAATCTTAAGCATGTTCGTAACGATAAGCAATTGGTGGATATAGTCACCAAACTGCTTGATGAGAAAGTATTTTTCCGTTTGAGAGGTGAATTGAACATCATTGATGCCTCAAACTTGGAGTAGAAACTCCATTTGGATGCATGCAAGGTATGAGCCTTTGACTAATCCTTGATAATTCTCTTATGATGATGATCATATGTCTTGGATCTATAATTGTAACCTTTGATGTTATATAACCCTTGTAGGTAGTTGGATGAGCCCAAATTTATGAGATTGCAACTCTCTCACATCTTGAGCAATCTCTACATCACCAAGTCTCTACAATATGGTGGTTAAAGACAAGGAAGCATGAATCCTTTCAACATATCCTTTGAAAATTTCAATATATCAAATTTCATTTGGTATGAAGTTTCATGATTGTCATTTTGGATACACAAGTGCTCTTCCTTGCAATACTAACCAATGTAGGTAGATGAACTCAAACTACAAGTGGTGATCCCAACTCTTGATGAACTACATCAACCATGGGCATCCCACACAAGTTCAACTACATGATCAAGATCAGAACCACCCAAGGTATGCTATTCCATCCTAGAGAAGCTTTACCCCAAGACATGGGTCAAAGAAGCTCAACAAGATGTGAATACATCAAAATACTTAAACGAAAAATGGTAACCCCATTTTTAGCTTAAACAATGAGTATGACCTACGATCAAGTGTTCTCACTTGACTCCTCAATCAATGTACTCTAACATAGGTGACTTGTTGCCGACCCTATCTAGATGAAGTTCTCTTGTGATTCTACGTGTTCTTGCACTTGTTTCTGGGTTGTTTATTCCCCTTTCAACAAAAACTTCATATAGATTTCTTTTCTTTTCTCTGCATCTAATTCATTGCAAATCTTATTGCTAATTCCTTGTAAATCCTTGTGAGATCTTATTTTCCCAGTGAGCTGAGATGACAAAAAATTTCCTCTGTATTGAACTCAGTCTCATCGATTTCTGCCTATCAGCTAGACCGAATTGCAATAATGCATTGTAGACAGTTCATCGGTACAACCGACAAGGACTAACCTGGTTTGACCGATATGCATCATCTATGTGTCGGTGTACAAAAGTAGGGGCCTTTCTATACCCCTTTACTTGTGCACGGGCAGTCGTAGCCACACTGCGGCAATGCTTGGCGGGGTAGAGGTAGCAAAGGTACAAGACTGCCAATGGCAGTACTCAAGCCAGGGGCAAGATGGGCTTTGCCCGGCAAGACCCTTACCAGGATGACCTACATGGCCCCGGCAAGGGCCTTGCCGGGGCAACTTACCCAACACCAGCAAGACCGCCAGCCTTGAGCCTGAGAGTTATGACGCCATCGATAACGTCAAGACCAAGGCTCGGGAGCGCCTGCATGGTGGCATGCCGATCTTTGTTTAAACCAAAGGCCTGCAAGTCTAGATGAGAACCAAAAGACGAAGACCCCCGACAAGATCTTGCTGGGGACGCCCGAAGACCCCCGGCAAGAGCCTTGCTGGGGATGCTCGCAAGCCCCCCGGCAAGACCCTTGCCGGGGATTCCCACGAGACCCCGGCAAGACCCTTGTCGGGGCCATCTACAGAGCCAAGATCAGGCCCGCACTTGCCAGAGTTTCGCTGCCCCGCGCCCGTTAAGACGTGGCGGCCAGCCCGGCAACTAGGCGAGCGCCTGCGTGGCAGCATGCAGCTTCTAGGACAACTAGCCAAGCACCCGCGTGGTGGCATGTAGATCTTCATGAAGACCCTGCCACTGCACCAGCTCAGCAGCCAGCCAGCGAGCGTGGCGCTGCATGCCTCGTTAGCTTGGACGCGCATCAGAGCGAGGCAAGGCGGCGGCAGACGGGTCGAGCTTCTTTGTCGTCCCTGATAAAGCAAGGGGGCACGTCGGCAGCGCATTAAATGCATTTGTCCTACGATGCCAGGCGATAGACTTGTACACTGTACATACTTTCCACCTCCTGTGTGCCACCATGGCAACCCCTTTTGACCTACAAAAGGGGGCCGGAGGCATACTGATGAAGAATGCGGACTTTTTGGACTGGGCATGCACTACAGCTAGTTCAAGAGCTCAAGAACACTAAATACACACAAAGCAAGACTATGGTTTTACGCATTGTTTGTGGCCCGAACCTGGGTAAAAGGGACTCCCCGCTAACCTTGCGCAGCCCCACACCCTGCCAACCGTAGAAGGGACTCCCTAAGGGATCCTGTAGGTGTCGTTCCTGAGCCCCGGCATCCTTGGCACGCCAGGAAGGGGCGCTGAGGCTTTGAAATTCTGGTTTTGAAGTCAACTCATCGACTCCTTCGTAGCGATGGCTCGAGAGAAGAAGGCGACGTCGATCAGCCACGCTCCTGTGCCATCAGCTAGGCAAGGCGGTGCCGTCCGTAGCCGCAACAACCATCCACGTGGAGATGGAAAAGCTAAGTCAAGCAGAACCTTGAGCAAATTCCTTTTTGTAGGGTTATCTTCCTCAGAGGATTTTGCTCCTTGTATGGAAAACCTGCACACAAGGGAACCCTTCCACTATTGGCAACGCCCTTATTCTGTTTCGAGTCCGCTCAACAGTTCGAGCGGCTACACCGAGAATGGCAAGGTGGCTTGTCCGGCAGCAAGCGCCCCCCGGTAGGCTGCTAAGGATCCGTTCCTCAAAGCGCCACAGCATGGGTTTACGCTCCAGCAAACCTATCCAACTAGGCGTAGGGTGTGTACATACAAGGAAAGATCGAACAGGAAGATAGGATGCTTCATTTCAAAGTACTGCGGAGTTATATTACATCAGTGATTTCTGCGGTTCTAACTTAAGATAAATTGTCTTCGGCATGAACTCGCAGCGGCAAGGAGAAACGGGGTGGCTAGTCCTGGCGCTGTCCCTCCACCCTCTTGACTCCGTTGACACAACTCATGATGGGCTCGATACGCTCTTAGAGCGCCACGAGGTCCATGCCCTCCAGCAAGCTCTCAAGCACGTTGGCGAAGTCGACGCTAGCATTCCAGAATGCCACCCTGGTGAGCACCTTGGTCAGGGCACCCTGACCAAGCCTCCGGGACTCATTGGCCAGATAGGTCACTCAACTGGAGAGGAGCTGCTCCAGGGCGTCGAGGGCGCGCTCGAAGAACAAGGTCAGCCTGGCATTGGGGCTTGTGTTTGCCTCCTAGGAGAACCTGACGTTTGGCATGCCCATGACAGCTAGCTGCGTGGTGAGCTTCTCTACAACACCGATGAGACGGCCAATCCAGAGATTTATGCCACCCACATAGTCCTTATGGGTGGCGTCATCACTCCGCAGCCGCTTTTCGGTCTCGAGGAACTTGTTCAGGGTCTCCTCTTGGGTCGTGTCCTCTGAAAGCGTCCCCTCCAAGGCACCCAGTTGCAGCTTCAGATCATCAATGGAGCTGGTGGCCTTGGAGAGCATCTTGATCTGGTCGGAAACGGTGACCTACGAATCCGCCAGAGTGCGGATGGCCGTGTCCCTGTCCTCTGTCAGCTCCAAGACCTTATTCTTTAGCTCCTCCCGCTCTAGCTCTAGCTTCTCCACCTTGCCGGTGTGGTCCATGGCCAGGGCATCGAGTGCGTCCTTGTGCCTCTGCTCCAGCTCCTGGGTCCGCTGCACAACGATCTTCCCGATCTCCTCGTCCTTACCGCGGAGCGTGCTGGCAAGCGCCTGCTCACACGCAATGAAGTCTTCCTCCTGGGTATCCAGTAGAGCTTGCTGCTGCTATTGGGCTGCTGCTTCCTTGGCGGCATGTTCCATCACCGCCTCTTGGGCCTTCTCGATGTCGGCCTGCTTTAGGATGAGCTTTCACTTGTGCTCATCCAGCCCACCCTGGGCAGTCCTCAATTCCTCCCGAGCCTTGCCAAACCAGATTTGCGTCTGAGCGACACGCTCCTCAAAATCCGGCTCCGCCCTATCCACCGCCGCCATCCTGGATTTCACTTTGTCTTGGCGGGCACGGTGGAGTGCTTGGAGCTGTTGGAAGTTGGCGCTCTTGGCTCGAAGAAGCTCCTCCTCTTCGGAACAGCCGCCATCGGCACTCGTTTCATCAACAACCTGGAGCCCGATGGTGGCGAGCGCCTCATCATCGAAAACCTCCCCTTCGGCTAGCGCTCTTGTGCTTGTCATCCCTAGGAGGCTGACGAACATATCATCACCCACCTTCAAGTACTTGCTCGAGGCGGGGGCTGTAGGGGAGGAAGGTTGGTCGTCGGCCATCCCCTCCCCGGCAGGCTCCTTGGTGGCCTCCTCGGCAGTGGCCTTACCGGCCTCCCTGGCAGTCTCCTTGGTGGCCTCCCCGGGAGGCCCCTTGCCAGCCTCGTCGGCAGCAGACTTGGCGGCTTCGTTAGCTGCGATCCTGGTGGCCTCAGCTTCGGCATCCCTAGCGACCTCCTCGATGACGGCGTCGACGTCCACCTGGTTCGTCGAAGAAGGGTCTGAAAACCAGAAAGGAGAATGAAGCTGGGCCAAAATCAGAGTTCAAAACAAAGAAACAAGAAAGGACATTGCATGGCAAAGATAGCAAGGGACGGGAGGTAAGCCGCTTACCTATGCCGAGCTGAGGAGAAGTGGTTCCCTCCCCGCCAATGTTCGTTGCCGGGACAAAGCCAGCAATGCCCATGCTTGCCTCCTCCTCCTCCTTCATGTGCGTGGGCTCAGCGGAAGGTGACCTAGCCGGTGACGCTCCTTTGGGTGGCGTGGTTAACGGGGGCGGCGTGTCGAGGGTGGCCCTCAGTGGCTCCTCCTGTTGCCGCTCTCCTCCTGCAAACCCGGCAAGGTCAGCACTAAGGATTCATGCCCCAACGCTCGTCGATGAGGAGTGAGTAATGAACTCACGATGGGGGCTGAAGTGGGGGCTGCGTTGAGGGTTTTTGTCCGGGCTGATCTGCACCAACACCGGCGTGCGCGGAGTGCTCGCCGGGGGCTTGTCGCCTGTCGAAGCCTTGGCTCTCTTCGCCGCCCTCTAGGCCAGCATCTCCGTGTCGCTGCAAAGATAAGATCAAGTCAGGGAAGATGTCACAGGCTGAGGGTCAGAAATGATGAAGGGCGAGATGCTTACTCGTCCTCCTCCGCTGGCCTCCTCTTCCTCTTCGCGCTGAAGGACCCAAGGTC
>NC_041390.1:267057046-267138065 GCF_002162155.2 Triticum dicoccoides | reverse complement strand
TGCTTGGATGAAGAAGAAGCAGCGCCCGCGGCCTTCTTTGCTGCCGCAACCCTCGTCTCGCGCGTGGGCTGCGCTTGGGCCTGTTGCCGCTGCATGGTCCTGCCGGGCCGGACCGGCTCGCCAGAGCTAGCCCGCCGTAGGACACGTTTTCACCCTGGGGTCGGGGGGTCATCCACCCCAGTCTCCTCTTCGGCCAACTCCTCGACCACGTCTTCAACCAGGGGGACCCCAGCGCCGGCGCCGCTGGACCCCCCGGCAGGTCCTGTCCACTCCGTGAACTTTCTCTCCTCTGCGGCCGCGTCGGCCTCATCCTCCACGGCGTCGAGGCTACTGGCCTCCTCGGCAAGCGCTGCCTCCTCCGCCCGGGTGGCAATGTATGCTAGTTCCTCCTCGGTGGTGTCGCGGATGAGCCGCGGCTCGTCGCGAACGTACCTCTCCGACAAGTTGTTGAAGAATTCCTACACCAACTCTGCTTCTGGCTCGGCCCAAGTTGGGTCGAGGTCATGCACTTTGTAGACTGGCATCATGGCGATGATGGTGGTATGGAAAGAGTTGTTGCTCAGCAGGACCACCTCCATCGGCAACCCGAACAGAGACTTGCCGGCCTTGCCAGCCTTGCCGGTCCTCTCGGCCCTACCGACCTCGTTAACCTTGAGCTGAAAAAGCCCTGGCAGAGGTGGGCGTGCTGCAGCACCGTGAAGTTGTGATTCAGACCGGGGCGGAGCCTCATGATGTCGGCCGCATTCCTGAAGTCCCAGGCCGGCCTCCCCTTAGAGTGCAGCGAGGAAATCTGGCGACGGATGAAATCGGCCCTGATCATCTCGAGAGTGAGGCCGGCCAAGGTGAGACGATGGATCCTGGTAGTGGGAACCGTGAGCTTCTTGTCATCAGTGTTGACATCGCCCTAGTCCTTTCTGCGGACTAGCAGTTCTCAACGGACCCGGCAGAACTCCTGTGGATCTGCCTCCACGATCCAGCACCACCGGCCCCGCCACTCTTCCCACCTCTCCTTCTGGGCGCCCTCCGGGTACTTGCTCCTGCTTTGGCTCCTCGGGATCCAGGTGCTGCAGCAAGAAATGGCACCCCCTGGCTGGATGCGAGGGGTGAAGTAGTGGCGAAAGAGCACCGCGCTGGGATGTACTCCGACAAAGCCCTCACAAAGGTTGGCAAAGAAGGCCCGGCGTAAAATCCAGAAGATGGAAGCCGTAGGTGTGCATGATGTCATTGAAGAAATCAGAGAAAGGGGGATAGATCCCCTAGGAGAAGTAATCGACAAAGAAGGGCTACCGATTTTTGGCCGGCCTTGGCAAAGGAGGCGGGGTGCCCCGACGTCTCCATCCCCACAGGGGCCTGAAATTCTCGTTAAGGGTGAGCGCGTCAACCATCAAGGTGAAGAGGCCACATTCCGTCCGCATCTCCACCAACTCGCTCTCCAGCGCCTCTTTCTCCCCAGCGTCCTTGGCCACTCCCTTGCCCTTGCCTGTCTTGGGTGCCATGGCGCCTGAGAAGAGGTAAGGGATCAAGTGCAATGGGGGCACGGCGGCGGCGGTGGCGAGCAGAGGCGAAAGCTTTGATTTGCGCTTGGAGAAGAAGAGGAGAGCGGCGGTTCCAAGATTGGAAAGCGCGCAGAGGGTAAATGAGCAGCGCCCCTGCGGTTTCCTCTTTTTTATGGGGAAGACGCGGGCCGTCTCTTTACTATTCACCGCGTGGTGACACAAGCGTGCTGTGACCGTTCCACACATGACCCCCACGTCACGCACTCAATGCGGGTCGTGGGGAAGCGCAACTTGTGAAGGATTTACCGCAGTTAAAACTCTGCCACGCATGCCCGCACACCGTTCTGGGCCCGGCGCAACAATGCTCTGTGCTTATGTGTAGCCCAGGCCCGGGGGCTCCTGTCGGTGTACAAAAGTAGGGTCCTTTCTGTACCCCTTTACTTGTGCACGGGCAGTCGTAGCCATACCTGCGACCATGCTTGGTGGGGTAGAGGAAGCGAAGGTACAATACTGCCAATGGCAGTACTCAAGCCAGAGGCGTGAAGAGCAAAGGGGCAAGATGGGCTTTCCCCGGCAAGACCCTTGCTGGGACGACCTACATGGCCCCGGCTAGAGCCTTGCCAGGCAACTTGCCCAACACCTGCAAGACCGCCACCCTTGAGCCTGAGAGTTATAACGCCATCTACAACGTCAAGACCAAGGCTCAGGAGCGCCTGCATGATGGCATGCAGTTCTTTGTGAAAACTAAAGGCCTGCAAGCCTAGATGAGAACCAGAAGATGAACACACCCGGCAAGATCTTGCCGGGGACGACAGAAGACCCCCGGCAAGAGCCTTGCTGGGGACGCTCGCAAGCCCCCCAAAAAGACCCTTGCCGAGGACGCCCACAAGACCCCGGCAAGACCCTTGCCGGGGGCATCTATGGAGCCAAGATCAGGCCCGCACTTGCCATAGTTTCGCTGCCCCGCGCCCGTTCTGACGTGGCGGCCAACCCTCCAACTAGGAGAGTGCTTGCATGGAAGCATGTAGCTTCTAGGCCAACTAGCCAAGAACCTGCGTGGTGGCATGCAGATCTTCATGAAGACCCTGCCACCGCACCAACTCAGCAGCCAGCCAGCCAGCGTGGCGCTGCATGCCTCGTCAGCTTGGACGTGCGTCAGAGCGAGGCGAGGCGGCGACAGATGGGACAGGCTTCTTTGTCGTCCCCGATAAAGCAAGAGGGCATGTTTGTAGCGCATTAAATTCATTGTCCTACGGTGCCAGGCGATAGACTTGTACACTGTACATACTTTCCACCTCATGTGTGCCACTGTGGCAATCCCTTTTGACATATAAAAGGAGGCCCGAGGCGTACTGAGGAAGGATTCAGACTTTTAGGACTGGGCATGCACTACAGCTAGTTCAAGAGCTCAAGAACACTAAATACACACAAAGCAGGACTAGGGTTTTACGCATCGTCTGCGGCCCGAACTGGGGTAAAAATCCCCCCGCGTTGATCTTCTAGACCCGCTCTTTGCGCAGCCCCACGCCTCGCCAACCGTAGAAGGGACTCCCTGAGGGATCCCATAGGTGTCGTTCCTGAGCCCCGACACTATGACATCTTGTAACATCTCAAAATTCTAAATTTTGGAATGTTATATTAAATAAATAGTTTTGATTGTATGCTCGAGTGTGGTGTGGTTGCTTGTGTGAAATTCAGTGACATTTGAATTTTTTTTTGAAAGTTAAATGAGAGGGAATAAAAGGATCTTCCCAAACTTTTATTTTGCATTTCTGATCTCCATGAATTCAAATTCATTTCATCACAAAACCCTGGAGTGAAGGTGATATGACATCTTCCAGTTAATTAAATGATAAAGGGTTTTTGAAAATATTTGAATTTCGTTTGGAAATATTTCAAATTCAGAAACTTTATGCAACTCAATGTATTCATGAGAGAAGAGAAAATGACTACTTCAAATCATATGAAATATGAGTTGGGAGTTTAAAAGAATCAAATTCAAAGTCCCTTTTGAAACTATTTTCAATTTGGAGCTATTTTGTTTTATTCAAATTATTTTTTTCCAATAATAAATATATGGAAATTAGGGTAAAAATGATTCCCTACATTATAAAATTGGAGATCAATAAATTCAAAAGCATTTTGGTATTTTTAAAATGATTTTTATTGGGTTTTATTGAACCAGTAGTACTCTTTACTTTATTTAAATTTTTCTGGATTTTATTTGACCTTAGAAAAATGTTCATGTTGTAGAATTTTTTTTCTGAAAAGTTTGATATATTATATGCCCATAGTATTTTTTATTTATTTAATGTTTCCTTTTATTTTCGTCGCCCTGTTTTAAAATAAAAGTTTCCCCCGTCACCGACTAGGCCGGCCCAGGACCCAGCCGACCGCGCCCGTCTCCGCCTCCCGCACGACATCCGCTGCCGCCGCGCCCCGTGTCCGACCGGGACACGCTCCGCCGCCGCCTTGAGCTGCCCCTTCTCCACGCATCGCGCCGCCTCCCCTCCTCCTATAAATCTGCCACCGCGGGCCCTGCCTTCCCTCCTTGCTTCGCGTCGCCTCCGTACTCACCGCCCACCGCTCGCCACAGCTACTCCGTCGTCGCGCCACCGCCGCACTTTGTCGCTACCGCTGCCCCGCGCTGCCCTCGCCCCTCACCGCCTCGCGTCGTCGCAACCGCCCCGCCGCAGAGCCGCGCGCCGTTGTCTACCTCGCCCCTCGCTCACCCTTCGCTGGAGCTCGCCGCTTCGCCGAAGCAGCCGCGGTTTCTCTCACCGAACCGGTAAAACCACCATACCCTAGATCGATTTTCTTGGTTTTTCATTAAAACTCGGTTTACTAGTTAGTTAGCGAACGATTCGTTCGTTTAGGTTCTCTAGCTAACAGATTCTTTAAATTAGTTTTGGTAGCGAGCGTTCGCTTGATATATTTTTCTTTTTCTTTTTATTTTCGGCTAGGGACCCATCCGTGAATATTTTATTTACAGATTAGTCCTTGATCTTCAAACCTTCGTTACTTTTTACTCGCTTGTACAAATCCAACGAAACCGACGCCTACTTTTCCCTTATGATCTCATCTACCCAAATAACCAACGTAAACATGATTTTGAAAGTTTAATTATTTTTTTCAAACAATTATGAATTCAAACTTCTTTTGTTCATAATTTGAGTTTTATAACTCCGATTTAGTTGATTCTTTTTGCAAATTGGCACTCTTGACCTAAACTTTCTGATAAGGCCAAATTCACTTAATTTTAGTAATGTTAGAAATTGTTTTCTGTTGCAAGCGTTGTTTGCCTATTTTCAAAGTTTTCCGAGATGTATTCTTTGATTCTTTTTGCATGATTGCTTATGTGTGGTTACTATTGCTTGCTTACAATAGATTGACCGGAGTGTGACAAGTAGAACTATCAAGAGTTGACTGTGAATCATCTTCATCAACAGTACATGGCAAGTTAACACTTTGATCATACTTTTCATTACCCAGTTTTATGCATTAGTTACAATCCTCAAACACTACATGGTTAGGATCTGATTAACATGTGGGTATTGGGAAGTAGTTCATGAGGTAGAACCTATTGTCTTTATTTCAAACCCTAGGAGTTACATCTACGTTATGCTTATACTACAATGCTATGATGCATAGACGTGGTTTGGTTTGAGAGATCCATGACATATGTGAGAGTTATCATTTACTAATGGATGAACTTAAGGTGGCCACTTAAATACACATCTGGATGTATTGGTTGGGGCACCCTGGAGCACCCAGTGGTTTTCCCGGGCACCTAGAGAACCCAATGCTTGCCCAATGGAAGCCCGGAGTACCCGTGTGATCATCCTATGGAATGCCACCCAGGCTCAAAGGGATCATAAGATTATTCATGCTAGAAACTTCTGTGTGCAGCCACAAGCCATTATGGGCTTTGGCATAGTTGAGTAAGTTGTGGGAATCCTTTCCATGATGGGCTAGTAGATTTAGGGGATTGTAGGTGTACCGGCCTATCTACAGGTTAAGGGGACCTCTTCGGAAAGACTGTGTCTCGGTCATCCGTTTCTCAAACATCATTCAGTGTAAGAAATTCAACTGAGGAGATCGAGTCGCGTGGGGAAAAGTGCGCAGACCTCTGCAGAATGTACAAACTAATCATGGATAACCATGTCCCCGGTTTTGGACATCTTGAGTATATGGTTCTTGAATTATCATATTGATCTCAACACTTTATTAAATTAATTTGATTGGGTTAATGATTACTATTTTGGGATTGAGTTGGAGGAACCTTCTCAATGACTTCAATCAACTTTGTAGTTAATTAAAATATATTCCTTTGTTGAAGGGAAAATTAGATTTATGCAAAATTAAACCTAGAGCCTCCACCAGCCAAATATGCATGTAGTGATAGCGATTATTCAACATTTCTCTACAGTGTGAAATTGCTAGTACATTCAATGTACCGATCTACATGGCTGCGATGTCTCATGTTGCAGGAATCTTACGACGAGTCAGTGAATGTTAGGGTTACGATTTCTACACTCAACTTTGCCGTTGGTGTTGATGGGAATCCACAACCTTGTTGTTACTTCCACTATTTCAATTAAGGTAATAGTATTTATGTTACTTTATACATGTGATTTACCTCTGTTATAAATCCTCGAGTACTGTGTGTGTCAGCATACCGATCCAGGGATGGCACTTAAGCACAGAGACTTGACCATCTGAGGTTGGGTCGCTACAAGATGGTATCAAAGCACATTTTGACTGTAGGACATGACCCCTAGAACTGGCAAGCCCATAGGAAAGATTTTCTCTACAACTTTCTTTTCAAAAAGATCTTTTACCTCACTTCTTTTTTGAGCTTTATCAAAATATTCCCTTTTAGTTAGACTATACCCCTTTCCTCTTTTGACCACACGAAGATTCGGCTGATGAGACCACTCCAAGAAGTACAAGACATCAGACAACTAAGACCACTTCGGAATGAAGAGGATTTTACCGAGCGTTATAATAATGGAAACTACAACGGTTGAAGACTCCGAAGACTGGGAGAATTTGAAGGCTCTGAAGAATTGCCAGATTGGTATGACCTAGGAAAGCTACCCTTATGGAATTTGTCAGACTATTGAAACTGTCAATACCCGAGATCAAGGTGTGTCGGAGAAAGACCGGAACATGGAAAGTTAAAAACTCAAAGATTTTTGTCAAGAAAACCCTAAGGCATGAGATATCAACTATGGAAGGATAGCTCATGGCAATGACATGGGCATAAACATGGTGATCCGTGATGTTATCGCCCGCTTATGCTATTGTCACCGTGCTGAGTTAAGCGTGCATTTCTTCGGAAGGATTGGATGGTAGAAGGCTGATGGAGCACTTATCAGCAAGAGATGAAGTTTTAACCTTAGCTGGTGTATCGCCGGGATCTGGAGAATTACATCAAGAAGTTTAAGATGGACCTACAGGAAGTCATATTTGATAAGGAAGCATTTCATGAAGAACTCAGGACCCAGAAGCTGAAAAGTAGCCAATCGGGAGGAGCAAAAACCTCGAGATACCGGAGATTTGTCAGGAACTGAAGAACAATAGTACCATGGTTCATGCCAAGGATGTTGAAACCCAGAAGTTTGGAGCACAACTTCAGAATATTAAAGGACGTCACGAGAGACTTCGTGACAATGGAGATGATCTGGCAAAAGGACTTGAGAAGGACAAGCACGATCAGAAGAAGCCATCGGAGACATGAGCAAGACTTGAAGAGTTGGTTACTTTGAAGATTTATTGACCTTTAGAAGACCAAACTCCTGTTATACACTTACGTTAGATGCGACAATTGTGAGCTGTCAATTGTTTTTTTGACAGCCACAAATAAAATTTGTCTTTTCAAAACTATTGTTTGTATTGTGTGTATCCCTCTCTATCTCTCTCTCACCCCAAAACCCATGGACCCAATAAAGGATGAATGGAGATGAACTCACATTTCCGAGACCGATAAGTCAATTGGAGACGGACCGATGGATTCAGGACATGGAGGATCACGTGAAGAATAGCACTATAGCCGGAAAGGATATGACCCTGCATGCTCTTCAGTACTTTGAAAGTGGTGTTGCTACTTGGTGGAGGATGTACCAAACCATCAATGGATGGCAAGGAGTAACCACTTGGCAGGAATTTAAGTGAACTCTGCAAAAGTCTCGTCTTGTGTCCTAGAAATTGAAGCCTTATGGAAATTATATGAAGAAGCCTTGTGCATGCAAGCTCTATGGAGAAATAGGACACAACCATGTGGAAGACAGGGATGAATACCCTCATTGTGAATAAAGTCACCCAGAGGAAGAATGCCCCACTAGGCAGGTAACTTGTTTCTTGTGTGAAGGGACTACCCACTACCCTGCTCAGTGTCACATTTACCCCCATGGTACAAAGAACCGTACAGCAGAAGAAAGAAGCAATGAAACGAGCCCTCATGGAAATTTTAGTAGAACCTGTGATGAAGGAAGTGGTGGAGGACACACCCAAAGAAGACCCAATTAAACCTTACACCAAGCCATGCTACTCATCTAGAGATGGAGGACACATCTCCTAGATTTGTCTGAATGGGGATCTAGTAGAATTCTCGATGGAGGACGTAGAGTATGACCCATAGGAAATAGAAGCCCTGATTGGAACGGAAAAGTCCAGGAAGAGAACTAGATTGGATTCCAGGAAGGACCTAAGTCATATCACCTATTTCAAGTGCAAGGAGTCAGGGCACTACTTCAGCGGTTGCCCAAAAAAGGAAGCCGGGGACCCAAGGAGGCTTTGAAATCACAAGGAAACCTCGAGACTTGTCAGAAGTAATATGTTTCCGTTGTAATGAAGCAAGACAGTTTGCTAGAGAATGTCCCAAGGAGAAGGAGACTTGTGATAAATAGTTGAGTTGCAACGAGAAATATAGTAGTAGAAGTGGAGACATTTCTTTTTATTAGTGAGGTGTTGAGTTGAGGCATGTAATGGAAGTGCAGGAGATTGTAATAAATTGAGAATCAATGAAGTTACCATCGTTGGTACTAATTTGGATTTTTATGAGTTGTTACTCTATGAAGAAAGATTTTGACCATTTTCGAGGATATGAGAAATATGGTCTATGGATGAATTTGTGCATTTCAAGGGTGGTAGTACCATGTGAGGACACCTGACCTCTGTAAAGGATTATGGTATTCCACAGAGTGGACTTTGGACAAAATAAATACGAGTTTTATCTCGAAATGTGGGATATCCCAAGAATATGAAGGGATGAAGTATTATTGGACATAAAGGAGGTATAATTTTGGTAATATGGAGCAATTGTAACTCCATGATGAGTTTGAGTAATCACGTGTTAGTTTGGTACTAATAGAAGGAAGGGAGACAATATAATTGTATGGAATTAAGAACGCTAGGAAGTTGGATGTTGGAATAACGAGCAGTTGCCCCGATGATGAGTTCAAGGTTTACAAGTGATGAGATGGGCCATAACCCATAGGCCCCGGGACATGCCAAGAAGAAAGCACACTCATGCTGAAGGAAAAAGCCTAGAAGAAGTTATGCCTTTATGGACAAACGATCTTATAGGAGTAACGCAAAACCTGAGAGATGTGAAGAAACGATAGATATTTGTTTGACTTGCAGAATCCATGGATTTAACCGAACTTAGTTCGTCGACAAGAGAAATTCTGCAATGCTAGTGAGGAAGACTAAGTTATAGAATGTGAGATTCGCTGAACCATATACAAGGTAATGATTTGGGTGAGGGATGGATTGATCACCACACCAACTTACTCTTATTATTCTCCTTGCTATATGGGATGGTAAATCTGAGTGACTTAACCATAGTAGAGCGACGACGATCAAAACCTTGTTTAAACCTTAGAATGGTATGGCAATTTTTCCCCTTGTACAAGGTAGTTGTTGCCACATGTAGGATATACGGTGAGGATGAAGCCCAGACCCATTTTCCTACAGGAGAAACCATAAACTGATGACCACCATGAGATATCGATAGTTGTTTAGTATTGGCGCCAGACCTGTCAGCTAAGAAGACCCAGTCATGGAAGAACCTTACCAAGACGAAAGGACAGAAGTATTGAGGAAAAGGTTATGCCACTACCGGAAGAGCCCAGAGAAGGAATTTTCCCGAGAATCTGAGAAGACCGACACTGTCAAGAATAAGGATGGAGTATATGAGTTTTGATGGAACCGTACCAATGCTTCTAAGGGTGGTAGCACCGGAGACCCCCAGAGACGATCGATGGATTTTGAGAAGATCCTGAACCTAACCTATTTCTTGCTAGCCTCTCCGAATCTCGAGGACAAGATTAATTTTAAGGGCGGTAGGTATGTAACATCCCAAAATTCTAAATTTTGGAATGTTATTAAATCAATAGTTTTGATTGTATATTTGAGTGTGGTGTGGTTGCTTGTGTGAAATTGAGTGACATTTGAATTTTTTTTGAAAGTTAAATGAGAGGGAATAAAAGGACTTTCCCAAACTTTTATTTTGCATTTATGATCTCCATGGATTCAAATTCATTTCATCAAAAAACCCTGGAGTGAAGATGATATGACTTCTTCCATTAAATTAAATGACAAAGGGTTTTTGAAAATATTTGAATTTCACTTGGAAATATTTCAAATTCAGAAACTTCATGCAACTCAATGATTTTTCATGAGATAAGATAAAATGGCTTCTTCAAATCATATGAAATATGAGTTGGGAGTTTAAAAGAATCAAATTCAAAGTCCCTTTTGAAATTATTTTCAATTTGTAGTTATTTGGTTTTATTTGAATTATTTTTTTCTTCCAAAAATAAATATATGGAAATTAGGGTAAAATGATTCCCTACATTAGAAAATTGGAGATAAATAAATTTGAAATCATTTTGGTATTTTCAAAATGATTTTTATTGGGTTTTATTGACCCAGTAGTACTCTTTGCTTTATTCAAATTTCTGTGGATTTTATTTGACATTAGAAAAACGTTCATGTTGTAGAAAATCGTTTTCTGAAAATTTTGATATATTATATGCCTATAGTATTTTTTATTTATTGAAGGTTTCCTTTTATTTTCGTTGCGATGTTTCAAAAAAAAGTTTCCCCCGTCGCCGACTGGACCGGCCCAGGGCCTAGCCGACCGCATCGGCCCAAGCCAGCCGACCACGCCCATCTCCGCCTCCCGCACGGCGTCCGCCGCCGCCGCGCCCCGTGTCCGACCGGGACACGCTTCGCTGCCACCTTGCGCTGCCCCTTCTCCATGCATTGCGCCGCCTCCCCTCCTCCTATAAATCCGCCGCCCCGGGCCCCGCCTTCCCTCCTCGCTTCGCGCTGCCGCTGCACTCGACGCCCGCTGCTCGCCACCACTGCTCCGCCGTCGTGCCGCCGCCACACTTTGTCCCCATCGCCGCCCCGCGCTGCCCTCGGCCCTCGCCGCCTCGCGTCGCCGCAGCCGCCGCACCGCAGGGCCGCCGCCGCCGCCCACCTCGCCCCTCGCTCACCCCTCGCCGGAGCTCGCCACTTCGCCGGAGCCGCCATGGTTTCTCTCACTAAACCAGCCAAACCAGTAAAACCGCCGAACCCTAGATCGTTTTTTTGGTTTTTCTTTAAAACTTGGTTTACTAGTTATTTAACGAATGATTCGTTCATTTAGGTTCTGTTGCGAACATATTCTTTCGGTTAGTTTTGGTAGCGAGCGTTCGCTTGATAGAATTTTCTTTTTCTTTTTGGTCAGGTACCCATCTGTGAATATTTTATTTACAGATTAGTCCTTGATCTTCAAACCTTCGTTACTTTATACTCGCTTGTCCAAATCCAACGAAACAAATGCCTAATTTTTCATTATGATCTCATCTATACAGATAACCAACTTAAACATGTTTTTGAAAGTTTAAAATTTGTTTTCAAATAGTTTTGAATTCAAACTTCTTTTGTTCATAATTTGAGTTTTATAACTTAGATTTAGTTGATTCTTTTTGCAAATTGAAACTCTTGACCTAAACTTTCTAATAAGGCCAAATTCACTTAATTTTGGTACTGTTAGAAATTGTTTTCTGTTGCAAGAGTTGTTTGCTAGTTTTTGAAGTTGGCCGAGATCTTTTCTTCGATTCTTTTTGCATGATTGCTTATGTGCGGTTACTATTGCTTGCTTACGATAGATTGACTGGACTTTGACGAGTAGAACTATCAGGAGTTGAGTGCTAATCATCTTCATCAACAGTACAAGGCAAGTTCACACTTTGATCATACTTTTCATTACCCAGTTTTATGATTTAGTTACAATCGTCAAATACTGCATGTTTAGGATCTGATTAACATGTGGGTATTGGGAAGTAGTTGATGAGGTAGAACCTATTGTCTTTATTTCAAACCCTGGGAGTTACATCTACGTTATGCTTATACTGTAATGCTATGCTGCCTAGACGTGGTTTGGTTTGAGAGATCCATGACAGATGTGAGAGTTACCATTTACTAATGGAAGAACTTAAGGTGGACACTTAAATACACATCTGGGTGGATTGGTTGGGGCACCCTGGAGCACCCAGTGGTTTGCCCGGGCACCTGGAGAACCCAGTGGTTGCCCAAGGGAATCCTGGAGTACCCGTGTGATCACCCTATGGAATGCCACCCAGGCTCAAAGAGATCATAAGATTATTCATGCTAGAAACTTCCGTGTGCAGCTACAAGCCATTATGGGCTTTGGCATAGTTGAGTAAGTTGTGGGAATCCTTTCCATGATGGGCTAGCAGATGTAGGGGTTTGTAGGTGTACCGGCCTATCTACCGGTTAAGGGGGCCTCTTCGGAAAGACTGTGTCTCGGCCATCCGTTTCTCAAACATCATGCAGTGTGAGAAATTCAACTGAGGAGATCGAGTCTTGTGCGTAAAAGTGAGCAAACCTCTCCATAGTGTACAAAATAATCATGGTTAGCCGTGTCCCCGGTTATGGACATCTTGAGTATCTGGTTCTTGAATTTTCATATTGATCTCAACACTTTATTTAAATTTATTTGATTGGGTTAATGATTAATATTTTGGGATTGAGTTCGAGGAACCTTCTCAATGATTTCAATCAAATTTGTAGTTGATTAAAATATATTCCTTTGTTGTAAGAAAAAATTAGCTTTATGCAAAATTAAACCTAGAGCCTCCACCAGCCAAATATGCATGTAGTGATAGCCATTATTCAGCATTGCTCTAAAGTGTGAAATTGCCAGCACATTCAATGTACTGACCTACATGGCTTCAACGTCTCATGTTGCAGGAATCTTACGACGAGTAAGTGATACGTTAGGGTTACGATCTACACTCAACTTTGTCGTTGTTGTTGATGGGAATCCACAACCTTGTTGTTACTTCCGCTATTTGGATTTAGGTAATAGTATTTACTTTACTTTATACATGTGATTTACCTCTGTTATATATCCTCGAGTACTGTGTGTGTCGACATACAGATCCAGGGATGACACTTAAGCACAGAGACTTGATCGTCCGAGGTTGGGTCGCTACACATCTCCAACTCGGTGTCACCGATGAAAATAACTCGGCGTTGCCGATTTCACTACTGAGAAAATATTTTTCCACTACAATTGTCATTTCTTTTCCAGCTCCACTCGATGATTCTTATCCCCTACTAGCATCTTAAATTACATGCTACTTTTAAATGTGACTCAAGGACCAAACCTATTTGACTCATGCCCCGGAAGATCCCTTCTTGGAAATTGATGTCAAAGGGGGAGAGAGAGCACATCAAATCTTAGCTTATCACATAGGAGAGAAATCACATCTTAGCTTCTCCAGATGCTTATTAACCATAGAGGAGAGAAGTCACATGTCTTTAAGTGTGGAAAGACATGTTAGCATATGATTGCTTTGCTCAGATTTTCTCTTACCCTACCTTCTCCCATTATCCAATATTAGATTCAGGGGGAGAAAGAATTCATCTCTAAGGGAAGGAAATCTTTGGAATTCATTGTATATCTTTAATTCTTGGGGACACGTCTATATCCAAATAGAGTACTAAGCTCTCACTTACTACATGTCATCCCAGTCTTGGTACTCTTGTGTTTTCTCAATTTGCTCTGTTTAGTAGGTGTTCTTGTGTTATCTAACCCTATTTTCTCAAGTTCACCTCTTCCAAAGCCAGCTCAAGACAACAAGGTGAGTATATGCATCACCCTGATGTACATGATGATCTCTTGCTGATGTACATATTGTTTGCAAGAAGGAATCATGAACACGAAGGTACATTTACTGTATTTACATCATTTGCTCTGATGCATACAGCCAAGATACATGTATCTCATTGCTTGCTCTGACATGCTTATGCATTCACATGCTCTTATATACTGTCTTTACATGACTGCATACATGTGGGGGAGCCTATGCATGTTACATGTCTTTCCAAAGCTTTACTTGCCATTCTTCATATCCTTATCTAAAGCTTTGATGTATGTTGTCATCAATTACAAAAATGGGGGAGATTGAAAGCACAAGTGTTCCCTGGGTGATTTTGTTAATTTATGTCAACATATCTCTTGTTGGACTAATATTTTCATCTGGTATATTTCAGAAAGTTCAACAAAGACGTGGCATGGACAAGAGGATGTGGAACCCCTTCAAGATGCTGAGGACAAAGATTGGCAAAAGCTCAAGATTCTTCATTTCTATTTTAGTGACCCAAGATACATTGAGTCCATAGGAAAATCCAATACTACTAAAGGGGATGAGGTGTTGCTTAATGATCTACTTGCTCAAAGTGCTTAGTGATATACTCCAAAGCCCTCAACCACTTTCTCAATTCCAAATATGTTCAAAACCTAAAGTCAAACTCGGCCCCTCCGATTTGATCTATCCGGCGCCACTGAGTTCACTTGACATAGCCACTACCAGAAACCCTAATCAGTTCGATCTCACCGATGGGATCTCGGTCTCATCGACATGGCCTTTCAAACTCTCTGTTTCCTGTTGCAATTATTTTGGTTTCACCGAAATATGCAATTGGTCGCACCGAGTTTGCCTTACCAACTCTCTATTTGCATATTACTTAAATCAGTCTCATCGAGTTTACGTAATTGGTCAAACCAAGAATTTTTTTTGCCCTAACCCTAGCACATCAGTCCCACCGAGTTGATCGCGTCGGTCCCACAGAAAATCCTAACATTCACACTTTGAACTGAATCGGTCTCACCGAGTTCACTTATTCGGTTTGACCGAGTTGGCTCAATTGTGTTTAACGGTTAGATTTTGTGTCGAGGCTATATATACCCCTACACCCCCTTCTATATTCAAGAGAGAGCCATCAGAACATGCCTACACTTCCACTACTCATTTTTTGAGAGAGAACCACCTACTCATGTGTTGAGACCAAGACATTCCAATCCAACCATAAGAATCCTGATCTCTAGCCTTCCCCAAGTTACTTTCCACTCAAATCATCTTTCCACCATAGCCAAATCTGTGATATAGAGTTGAGTATTGGGGAGAGTATCATTTGAAGCACAAGAGCAAAGAGTTCATCATCAATACACCATCTATTACCTTTTAGAGAGTGGTGTCTCCTAGATTGGTTAGGTGTCACTTGGGAGCCTCCGTCAAGATTGTGGAGGTGAACCAAGGAGTTTGTAAGGTCAAGGAGATCGCCTACTTCGTGAAGATCTACCCAAGTGAGGCAAGTCCTTCATGGGCGATGGCCAAGGTGGGATAGACAAGGTTGCTTCTTCATGGACCCTTCTGGGTGGAGCCCTGCGGGAGTCCTAGATTAGGGGGTGTCCGGATGGCCGGACTATACCTTCAGCCGGACTCCTGGACTATGAAGATACAAGATTGAAGACTTCGTCCCGTGTTCGGAAGGGACTTTCCTTGGCATGGAAGGCAAGCTTGGCGATACGGATATGTAGATCTCCTACCATTGTAACAGACTTTGTGTAACCCTAACCCTCTCCGGCGTCTATATAAACCGGAGGGTTTTAGTCCGTAGGACAACATACAGAACAACAATCATACCATAGGCTAGCTTCTAGGGTTTAGCCTCTCTGATCTCGTGGTAGATCTACTATTGTACTACCCATATCATCAATATTAATCAAGTAGGACGTAGGGTTTTACCTCCATCAAGAGGGCCCGAACCTGGGTAAAACTTCGTGTCCCTTGCCTCCTATTACCATCCATCCTAGACGCACAGTTCGGGACCCCCTACCCGAGATCCGCCGGTTTTGACACCGACATTGGTGCTTTCATTGAGAGTTCCCTCTGTGTCGTCGCCGTTAGGCTTGATGGCTCCTACGATCATCAATAGCGATGCAGTCCAGGGTGAGACCTTCCTCCCCGGACAGATCTTCATCTTCGGCGGCTTCGCACTGCGGGCCAATTCACTTGGCCATCTGGAGCAGATCGAAAGCTATGCCCCTGGCCGCCAGGTCAGATTTGGAAGTTTAAACTACACGGCTGACATCCGCGGGGACTTGATCTTCGACAGATTCGAGCCACTGCCAAGCGCGCCGCACTGTCATGACGAGCATGATCTAGCTCTGCCGCCGAACAGTGCCCTGGAGGCCGCACCCGCATCGGCTTCGACCCTTAATTCGGAGCCAACTACGCCGATCGAGGATGGGTGGTTGGATGCCGCCTCGGGGGCTGCGATCCCAACGGCGATCAAGCCAAACACCAGCCCCGCACTCCACGAGACTCGTGACTCCAAGGAGCCGGACTCCTCTCCGGACTCCGAACCCTCCGCGCCCCTACCGATCGAATCCGATTGGGCGCCGATCATGGAGTTTACTGCCGCGGACATCTTTTAGCACTCGCCTTTCGGCGATATTCTGAAGACACTAAAATCTCTCTTTTTATTAGGAGAGCCCTGGACAGACTACGGTCAGCAAGGTTGGGATACGGACGATGAAGAAATTCAAAGCTCACCCAACAACCACTTTGTAGCCACTGTCGACGATTTAACCGACATGCTCGACTTCGACTCCGAAGACATCGACGGTATGGACGCCGATGCAGGAAATGATGAAGAACCAGCGCCTATTGGGCCCTAGAGAGCCACCTCGTCATATGACATATACATGGTGGACACCCCAAAAGAAGGAGATGGCGATGGAACAGCGGAGGATGACCCCTCCAAGAAACAGCCTAAGTGCCCGCGTCAGCGGTGCCGCTCAAAATCCTGCCAAGGCAAATACGGCAATTCTAGCACGGGAGATAATAATACTCCGGAGAGTGCCGAAGAAAACCCCCTCCAGCAAGATTCAGCACAGGAGGATGGAGAAGCCAGCCCTTATGAGAGAGCGGCAGACAAAGAGGTCGAGGACGATAATTATACGCCTCCCTCCGAAGACAAGGCAAGCCTCGACGACGACGAATTCGTCGTGCCAGAGGGTCCTGTCGAGCAAGAGCGTTTTCAACGCAGGCTTATGGCCACGGCAAGAAGCCTCAAGAAAAAACAGCAACAACTTAGAGCTGATCAAGATTTGCTAGTCGACAGATGGACTGAAGTCCTTGCGGCCGAAGAGCATAAACTCGAACGCCCCTCCAAGAGGTACCCAAAGCGCAGGTTGCTACCCCGATTAGAGGAGGAAGCACTTAAACCTACATCACCAACACTTGATACGGCCGACCGGCCACCTCGTGGCTGCGACAGAGAGGCCTCTTGGCCCTCCACTCAAGCCGCACCCCGTACCAAGGCACGGGAAAATGCGCCAGACCTGCGAGATATGTTGGAGGACAAGGGAAGGCAAACAAGATCGATCTACGGATCGCATGGGTGCCTCACGACTCGAGACGATAACCGTCACGCCGGACACAAATCCGGTAGGGTCGAACACAGTAGACAATGCTCATTGGAGCTACGTCGTGATATAGCCCAGTACAGAGGCGTCGCACACCCACTATGCTTCACAGACGAAGTAATGGATCATCAAATCCCCGAGGGTTTCAAACCCGTAAACATCGAATCATATGATGGCACAACAGATCCTGCGGTATGGACCGAGGATTATCTCCTTCATATCCACATGGCCCGCGGCGATGATCTCCACGCCATCAAATACCTCCCACTCAAGCTTAAAGGACCAGCTCGGCATTGGCTTAACAGCTTGCCAGCAGGATCAAACAGTTGTTGGGAGGACCTGGAAGCCGCATTCCTCGACAATTTCCAGGGCACTTATGTGCGACCACCAGACGCCGATGACCTAAGCCACGTAATTCAGCAGCCAGAGGAATCGGCCAGGCAATTCTGGACACGGTTCCTAACAAAGAAAAATCAAATAGTCGACTGTCCGGACGCAGAGTCCCTAGCAGCCTTCAAGCACAATATCCGTGACGAGTGGCTTGCCCGGCACCTTGGACAGGAAAAGCCGAAATCTATGGCAGCACTCACGACACTCATGACCCGCTTTTGCGCAGGAGAAGATAGCTGGCTTGCTCGTAGCAACAATATGACCAAGAACCCTGGTAATTCGGATACCAGGGACAGTAGTGGCAGGTCGTGTCGCAACAAGCAGAAGCGCCGCATTAACGGTGACAATGCTGAGGATACGACAGTTAATGCCGGATTCAGAGGCTATAAATCCGGTCAGCGGGAAAATCCATTCAAAAGAAATCCTAGGGGCCCGTCCAGCTTGGACCGAATACTCGACCGCTTGTGCCAGATACATGGCACCCCCGAAAAGCCGGCCAATCACACCAACAGGGATTGTTGGGTGTTCAAACAGGCAGGCAAGTTAAATGCCGAAAATAAAGACAAGGGGCTGCATAGCGATGACGACGAAGAGCCCCGGCCGCCGAACAATAGTGGACAGAAGGGTTTTCCCCCACAAGTGCGGACGGTGAACATGATATACGCAACCCACATCCCCAAGAGGGAGCGGAAGCGCGCGTTAAGGGACGTATACACGGTAGAGCCAGTCGCCCCAAAGTTCAACCCATGGTGCTCCTGCACGATCACCTTTGATCGAAGGGACCATCCCACTAGCACCCGTCATGGCGGATTCGCCGCATTGGTTCTAGACCCAATTATTGATGGATTTCATCTCACTAGAGTCCTTATGGACGGCGGTAGCAGCCTGAACCTGCTTTACCAGGATACAGTGCGGAAAATGGGCATAGATCCCTCGAGGATTAAGCCCACCAAAACGACCTTTAAAGGCGTAATACCAGGTGTAGAGGCCAACTGTACAGGATCAGTCACACTTGAAGTGGTCTTCGGATCTCCGGATAATTTCCGAAGCGAGGAGTTAATCTTCAACATAGTCCCATTCCGCAGTGGCTATCACGCACTGCTCGGGTGAACCGCTTTCGCCAAGTTCAATGCGGTACCGCACTACGCATACCTTAAGCTCAAGATGCCAGGCCCTCAAGGAGTAATTACGGTCAATGGAAACACCGAGCGCTCCCTCCGAACGGAGGAGCACATGGCGGCCCTTGCAGCGGAAGTAAAAAGCAGCCTTTCCAGGAAGTTCTCCAATCCAGCCATTAAACGTCCGGACACCATCAAGCGCGCCCGGAGTAACCTACAACAAGACCACCTGGCACGTTCCGAGCAGGCATAGCAATGCGGCCCCAACCCCAGCCCTCGCAAAAATGCGACACTAGTGCTTCGCGTACATAACTACGCTCTAGAAATACCATGGGTACAGGGGGAAGGGCACCATCACGGCACGCCCGAAACACGGCTTAAACCGCACCAGGGGCTGCCGATTTTTTCATTTTCTCTTACTTTCAGGACTCCATTCTTCGGAAGGCCTGTTCGGCAGTTCAATTGCCGCACAAACGATGCAAGAACCAGGGAAGCAGACAAGTCATGCCGCATTACGGAACTCCCAGGTGGTCTCTATCACGAGCAGTATACCTGTTTCGCGTACCATTCCGCAGCCTGCCCCTGGAACGGACATGTTAAATAGTCCAACCTTTTGCTTATCGCATTATTTGTATCGTTCTGCTTTGATCGCAGCCCCTTTTAATAAACAATGCATAGCTTTTGTCTATTTTTGTATTACTCTTTTTTACAACTATATGTTCCTTAACGACATGTTGCACCCGTACACTTTGGTACGGCCAAAATACGCCAGGGGCTTTAGTACCCCTCAATATGGTGTGAGAAGTCCGAACACTTTAACAAGTGCGGCACCCCGAACTTATAGCATTATATGCATCGGCTCCGAATCATGTCTTGGGTCAATAGTTGGGTGTGCCCGGCTCGTATGTTTTGGTGCCTTACGTTCCGCTATATCGGCTAAGGTAGCACTAGGAGAACTACTGCGATTGTGCCCCAGTTGAGCTGGGTCGAGCACCTCAGTAGAGAAAGCTAAAACTGACTGTCATGATGAAGCGAGAGCTGGTCGCTGTTCGAGAGGTTTTTCGAGTCCCTAAAGACTTATGCCGCTTAGAGCGAGGAGTCGGCTCTGTCCGGCCGAGGCGTGGATGGCGCCCCGAACTCGGTCTTCCGAATACCAGGGGCTTCGCCGAAATTTAAAATTATAGAATTATATGGCTAAGTGAGAGTGTTCACGCATTATAGTCCAATTGCCTTGCTCGTTGTGCTGAGCGCCTCCCTCGAAGGACCCAAACATGGGAAAAAGAGCGCTCAGGTTTATCCCCGAACACCCCAGCACTAGCGGCACGGGGGCAGAAACCGACGACTCGCCATCTCTCAGAATTGATAAACAGCCGCACAGAAGGTAATATTTTAAATTCCAACAGCATTGCTTAGCGCATATGAACAAGTTTTCAGTGCACAGGACAAAACGAGCGAGTTTTACTCAAAAATTACATCCCTGGAACATTCATCCGCCATAAGGCGGGCACCCTTCAGAACATCCTTATAATAATTCTCGGGCTTGCGATGCTCTTTCCCCGGCGGTGGCCCGTCCTTCACAAGCTTCTCAGCATCCAGCTTGCCCCAGTGCACCTTAGCACGGGCAAGGGCCCTACGGGCACCTTCAATGCAGACGGAGCGCTTGATGACTTCGAGCCTTGGACAGGCCCCCACCAGCCACCGCACCAGCCCGAAATAGCTCCCAGGCAAAGCATTTCCCGGCCACAGCCGAACTATGAGGCCCTTCATGACCTGTTCGGCTGCCTTGTGGAGCTCGACCAGTTGCTTCAGCTAGTCGCTCAGGGGCACGGGGTGTCCGGCCTCAGCATACTGAGACCAGAACACCTTCTCTGTCTAGCTGCCCTCCTCGGCTCGATAGAATGCGGCGGCATCGGACACGCTACGGGGAAGATCTGCGAACGCTCCTGGAGAGCTCCAGATTCGGGTAAGTAACAAGTAACTCACGTTTATGTGTTTGCTTTGCATAAAGAATGCCTTACCCGTCGCTATCTTTTTCACCGCATCCAACTCCCGGAGGGTCTTCTGGGATTCGGCCTTGGCAGACTTGGCATTTTCAATAGCCACCGCGAGCTCGGACGCTCGCGTCTTTGAGTCAAGCTCCAAACTCTCATGTTTTTCCATGAGAGCCTGGAGCTCTTGCCGCACCTTGCCAACCTGGGCCTCATACTTCTCCCGCTCGGTGCACTCCGTGGCCGCCCTCTTCTCGGCCTCGCACAGCGCTTGCTTAAGGGTCGCCACCTCAGACATGGCCCCTACAATAGCCACGATAATCCTGTCATTTTGGCAATTGCACCTTTTTTATATATATTTAAACAAGGTATTTCTTACCTTCCTTGTCCTCGAGCTGCTTCTTGGCACGCTCGAGCTCTTGCTCGGACTGCTCGAGGTTCTGCTTTAGCGTGTCCACTTCCGCAGTCAGTGCGGCGGACGCCAGCAAAGAAGCCTGCATACGCATATTGACTCATTTTTGTTAGACTCCTGCGAATTTTATTTGATCCTCTATTCGGCTTTTCTTCCCGAACGCCAAACAGAGCATCAGGGGCTACTGTCTATGCGGTAATATTATTTACACATTCTTTACTTACCTCAAAGCCTGTTAAAAGGCTAGTACAAGCTTCAGTCAGTCCGCTCTTGGCGGACTGAACCTTCTGGACCACCGCACTCATAATGGTGCGGTGCTCCTCGTCGATGGAGGCACCTTTGAGCACCTCCAAAAGATTGTCCAGCGCCTCCGGTTGGACGGGG
Source organism: Triticum dicoccoides (assembly GCF_002162155.2). Classification (NCBI taxonomy): domain Eukaryota; kingdom Viridiplantae; phylum Streptophyta; class Magnoliopsida; order Poales; family Poaceae; genus Triticum; species Triticum dicoccoides. The sequence goes on along the minus strand of NC_041390.1, from coordinate 267,116,478 downwards.
GTCACCGGCACGGTGGGCTTGCTCCTCTTGGAAGGAGGTCGCCGCCGGACTCTGGAACCTTTGAAGGTTCCGGAGCGGTGTCCGGCCTAGAGCCGGTCTTGGAGCCCTGGGGGGTTTTATCCCCTTTACTCCTGGAGTTTGGGAGGTCGCCTTGCGGCGCCTCCAGGACCACCTCCTCCTGGCTTGGAACCTGTTGGGACAACACTTTGACGTCGTCCGTAGGGCGGGGGGAGGTAGCCATCGGAAGCGAATTCACATCCGACGAGTCCAGTGAACTGCTCGACGACGCGTCGAGCCGGTCTTTGGGTGGGCTGCATAATCGTATTTGACATAAGCGAAAGCTATGCAATAAAGGAATACTATGAATTACTCTGGTATCCGGATACTTACGATTTCGCCAGGGGCTTGGCCCTGAGCGGCCACTCCTCTCCGCCATCGTCGGCGTCGGTGGAGTAGTCCGGAGGAAGGGTTTTCCCCTTCTTGGACCCTTCGGCCTCCCCAGTGAGGGCGGCCTTCCTTTTCTTCTCTCCTCCCGCTGGAGGGGGAGAGGTCTCTTCTTCCTCCTCCTCGTCTTCATGGGAGGAATGCGCCTTGGAGCCGTCGGATGATGAACCCGACACCTCCTGGCGTCGGGCACTTTTCCAGTCCCCGTGGCCTTCTTCGTGGCCTTCTTCTCCGGCACCACATAGGGTGCCGGAACCAGTAGCTTCGCCAAGCGGGCATCGGCTGGGTCTTCGGGCAAAGGAGCCGGATAGTCGATCTGTCCGGACTTCGCCTGCCAAACCTGTCAAAGGTAAGGGAGCTTAGATCTCACATAGAGTTAAACTATGAAAAACTAATACCCTGTAAAAGGTAAAAACAACTTACCGCGCTAGCGTGACACTGCGCGCTGAATCCGCGATCCTCGGTAGCATATGCGGGAGCCTCGGCGCCCTTGAAAAGCACCTTCGAGGCATCTTCATACGTCGTGTCGAAGAGCCTGCTCAGAGTTCGGTGCTGCGCCGGGTTGAACTCCCACAGATTGAAGGCCCGTTGTTGACACGGGAGGATCCGGCTGATGAGCATAACCTGGACTACGTTGACAAGCTTGAGCTGCTTGTCCACCAGGGTTTGGATGCATGTTTGCAGTCCAGTCACCTCTTCTTTGCTGCCCCACAATAGGCCCGTCTCTTTCCAGGACGTGAGCCGCGTTGGGGGTCCAGACCGGAACTCGGGGGTTGCGACCCACTCAGGGTCGCGCGGCTCGGTGATGTAAAACCACCCCGATTGCCACCCCTTCAGGGTCTCCACAAAGGAGCCCTTGAGCCATAAGACGTTGGGCATCTTGCCCACCATGGCGCCTCCGCACTCCGCCCGGTTGCCGCACACCACCATCGGCCTGACATTGAAAGTCTTGATCCATAGGCCGAAATGGGGGCGGATGCGGAGGAAAGCCTCGCACACGACGATAAACACCAAGATGTTGAGGATGAAGTTCGGGGCCAGATCATGGAAATCCAGGCCATAGTAGAACATGAGTCCCCGAACGAATGGGTGGATAGGAAAGCCCAGTCCGCGGAGGAAGTGGGGAAGGAACACTACCCTCTCATGGGGCCTTGGGGTGGGTAGGAGCTGCCCCTCTTCGGGAAGCCGGTACGCGATGTCATTAGACAAGTATCCGGCCTTCCTTAGTTTTTGATGTGTCCCTCCGTGACGGAGGAAACCATCCACTTGCCTCCCGCTCCGGACATGGTTGGAGAAGGTTGAGGTGGGGAGTGCGGACTTGGGCGCTGGAGCTCGAGTGCGCGAAAATGGATAGGCAAAGGAGGAAGAAGGCGTAGGTGAAAAGGTGGATCCTTATCCCCTTATATGGGTGGACGCAACTACGTGTCCCCACCAGCCTGGTAAAACTCTCTTATCTCCAAGCGCCGTAATCAATGGCGCGGTTGGGTTACCCACGCCCGTATTGATGAGAATCCCGGAAGAAGGGGACACGATCTCTACTTTAACAAGACGTGCCAAGGAAACCGCCTCGCGTGACACGCTGAGGTGGGATAATAAAACGATTCGAATAAAGGCTTGGTCGTGGTGTGTCACACTACAGAATACGTCAGTAGATTAGATTTGTGTAAATATTATTCTCTCTATGGCAATATGTGGAAACTTATTTTGCAGAGCCGTACACTATCTTTGTGTTCAAAATCTTCTATGAAGTACTTGGAGGAGGAACCCGCCTTGCAATGCCGAAGACAATCTGTGCGCCGGACTCGTCGTCATTGAAGCCTGGTTCAGGGGCTACTGAGGGAGTCCTGGATTAGGGGGTTTCCGGATGGCCGGACTATACCTTCAGCCGGACTCCTGGACTATGAAGATACAAGATTGAAGACTTCGTCCCGTGTCCGGAAGGGACTTTCCTTGGCGTGGAAGGCAAGCTTGGCGATATGGATATGTAGATCTCCTACCATTGTAACCGACTTTGTGTAACCCTAACCCTCTCCGGTGTCTATATAAACCGGAGGGTTTTAGTCCGTAGGACAACGTACAGAACAACAATCATACCATAGGCTAGCTTCTAGGGTTTAGCCTCTCCGATCTCATGGTAGATCTACTCTTGTACTACCCATATCATCAATATTAATCAAGCAGGATGTAGGGTTTTACCTCCATCAAGAGGGCCCGAACCTAGGTAAAACTTCGTGTCCCTTGCCTCCTGTTACCATCCGGCCTAGACGCACAGTTCGGGACCCCCTACCCGAGATCCGCCGGTTTTGACACCGACAAGCCCTCCGTGGACTCGCGCAACTGTTATCCTTCGTGGGTTGAAGTCTCCTCCAACGTGGATGTACGATAGCACCACCTATCGGAACCATGCCAAAAATCTACGTGTCTCCAATTGCGTTTGCACACTCCAATCCCATCCCTTTACTTTCTTGCAACTTGCATGCTTTACTTTTCGCTGCCCATATACTCTTGTCATGCTTGCTTGAAATGTATTGTGAATGCTTAAACTTGTGCTAAAACTCCACCTCAACATGAAGAACTTAAAAACTACTACTTTTGCTTGTTGAGGGTCTAATCACCCCCTCTAGACACCTCTTCTCGATCCTTTCAATTGGTATCCGAGCACTGGTCTCCATTGCTTTGGTTTAATCACCATTGGAGGAGGATAGATGAGTCTATGATGGGGAGTTTTAGACATAGAGTGCCTATGCTTGATGGAGAGTTTTTAAATGCTTGGAAAAATGAGATTCTTGAGATTTTCAATGAATATCACTTGAACAGGTACATTACTAGCCCTTGTGCGCCCATTGTTGATCCATTGCATCCTACCCCTGATGAGTCTCTTGACGTGATCCGCAATCTTACAACTATCAATCTTATCATTAGAGGATTGCCTAGAAATTTGATTGTATGCTTTCCTACTCCCGAATGTGCTTACACCATATGGAGATTTCTTGAGGAACTGTTTCCAAACTATTCCTTAAAAAATCTAGATGTGATTCTTCAAAAGTCCATAGCTTTTCATAAAATGAAAACTAGTGACCCTAAATTTGATGATTATCTATTTGAGCTTCGTGACCTCATGCGTGCCAAAGGAGATGTTGGAGTCATCAGTAGCATTGTCTCTCAAGTCATTAGAATTTTAAGTGCATCTACTGCCACCCCTAGTTGGTTTTGGAGTATTGACGACAAACCTAGTTGAGGGACTAATGTGTTTGTGAGAATTGCAGGATAACACAGGTAGAAGTTCCTCATTGATTCGGTTTTCCTACCAGAGATGACCCCTAAAAATGTATGAAGACATTTAAGTCAAAGGCGGTATCTGAAGACATTCACATTGAAGACTATGACAAGAGAATACATCACATGAAGACTATGGAGCGCGAAGATTTAGATCTTTCGTAGTTCTTCTTTGTTGAGTCATAGGAACCACCGTACTGTTAAGTGGGGTCCAAGAGAACCAGTCAGAATGACTGAAGTGATGCTTAACCAAAATCCTATGTCTTTGAGTGAAGACTATGAGAGCGAATCTTGTCCAGAGTTGGACAAGTCAGCTTTGCTTGTAGCCCAAGTAAAGTTGCCGTGTGTATTTGAAATCTAACCGTTGGAACACGTGTCAGTTCCTTAGTGACCCAGGGTCATTTCGGACAAATCAGGTCGGGTTGCCTAGTGGCTATAAATAGCCCACCCCCTACAACCATAAATGGTTGGCTGCTCAGAGTTAGAGTACGGCTTTTGTCATTTGAGAGCAACCCACCTCGAAGCCTTTGAGAGAGAATTCCTTGCGAGGATAAAGCCCTAAACACCCAGAGCCAAAGAGTGTTAGGCATCACTTAAGTCTTCCTGTCTATGTGATCTGAAGACTTATTACACTTGAGGACTGTGAATCCTCCAGCCGGTTAGGCGTCGCGTTCTGAGCATCCAAGAGTCATTGTGGATCGCCGGTGAACGAAGTCTGTGAAGGTTCGGGAGTCTACCTTGAAGACTTACCAGAGTGATTGGGCGAGGTCTGTGTGACCTTAGCTCAAGGGGAATACGGTGAGGACTGGGTGTCCTGAGCTGTGTGTTCAGGACTGGGTGTCCTCAGGTTTAAATACCTAGCCGCCCTAACCAGACGTACAGTTGTCACAGCAACTAGAACTGGTCCAACAAATCATTGTCTTCAACGAGTCACTGGTTTCATCCTTCCCTTTACTTACTATTGGTCCTTGTGAAGTCATTGTATGATTGCATTATCTTTTGTCTTCACTGAGTGACTGCTTGTTCCGATTGGCTTCACAATATCTTCCTACCTGATCCTTACTACCTAGCTGCTATTAGTCATTGTGCTTTCACTTCATTGAATACTTGACTATGGTTTGCCTAGTGTAGTCTACCTTCCGCTGCATGGTAATAGGTTTATTTCTATCGTTTGTCTTCGAAACTTCCACGTTTTGAAGACTTTCATAAAAATCGCCTATTCACCCCCCCTCTAGTCAATATAACGCACTTTCAATTGGTATCAGAGCGAGGTACTCCCTTGTTCTGTGTGATTCGGTTTAACCACCTGGAGTTTTAGCTATGTCGACTGCAGGGATAATTAAAGTCTCCGCTGCGTGCCCCGTCTTTGATGGAACTGAATATCCCTACTGGAAGAATAAGATGCGCATGCATCTCGAAGCCATTGATGTTGACCTATGGTATGTCGTCAAGAATGGCGTTCCCAAGGCTGGTGAAGGTGTCACTGCTGCAGATGTCAAGAAGTTCGTTCAACTGGACTCCACTGCCAAGAACATAATCTGTGGTCATCTAACCAAAGGACAGTATGGTCGTGTAAGTGCTTTGGAAACATCTAAGCTAGTCTGGGACTGGCTCTCCAAGGTCAATGAAGGCGTCTCAACCAAGAGAGATCAGAGAATCAGTGTCCTTCGCAACCTCTTCAACCACTTCAAGAGAAATGACAATGAGAATGTCCAGCTCACGTTTGATCGACTCACTGACATCACAAATGAGCTTCAAGCTCTCAGCGCCACTGAGATCACCAAGCATGAAGTCGTCAAGACACTCCTGAGATCACTTGACAGCTCGTTTGACACCCTAGCCTTGATGATTCAAGAACGTCCTGACTTCAAGACACTCGATCCGTCTGACATACTTGAAATGCTCAACACACACGAGTTTTAGCTTTCTGAGAAAAGAGACATCTACGGTCCCAACTATGGGTGAACTCGTGCCTTGAAGGCAAAAGCTGTCTCCACATCTGAAGAAGAATCTAACAATAGTTCTGATGACCCTGAAGACATTGGAAAGGAGCTTGCTATGCTTGTGAAGAAGTTCCAAAAATTCACCAAGAAGAAAGGCTTCAGAAAGTCTTCACGATCAAGCTCAAGGAATGATGAAGCTTCTGCTCATGACTACAAGAAAAGATCATGCCACAAGTGCAAGAAACCTGGCCACTACATCTCTGAGTGTCCGCAGTGGGACAATGAGAACAAGAAGAAGAAAAAGAGCAAGGAGTATGACTCTGATGACAAGAATAAGAAGAAATACTCAAAGTCTTCTTCCAAGTCTTCCTCCAAGTCTTCATCACACAAGAAGAGCTCATCTGGCAAGGCACGTGCGCATGTTGGCAAGGAAATGGATTCAGAGGAGGAGTCCGCTTCTGAGGAGGCGGAGGTGGAGTCTGAGGAGGAGTCTGATTCTGGCGTTGCGAGTCTGGATACAGCATACGTTGCCAAGTCCATCTTCAACACTGAAGACAACGACTTCATCACCGACACCGATGCAAATGACAAGGACTACTCCGCTCCTACCTACTACTTCATGGCACGCGGTGCCAAGGTAAACACATGCACTACTCACTATCAAACATCTAGTGAAGATGACTCTGATTGTGATTCCAAACCCAGCTACAAAACACTTGCTAAAATTGCAACTGAACAACAGAAAGCTATGGAACATATTTAAAAACTGTTAGACAAAAGCGATGATCTGTTAGATGCTGAAATGGCTCGATCTCAATCCTTAATTGAAGACATAAAAAATCTTCATGTTAAGTATGAGGAACTTGAAAGTCGTCATGAAACGCTCTCAACAACTCATGAAAGGCTTTCCTATGATTATCTTCAAAGGAAGCAAGATCTTGAGAAATTGAGAGCGGCTCATGAAGATCTTCAAAAGGAAAACGAGTCACTTCGCGTCAAACAGATCAGTTCCGCTCAGGAAGGATTTGAACCACCATGTCTTAAATGCATTGAGCGTGATAACGCTACCTCTGTTGCTGAATGTTCTGCTGCTGCTACTACTGCAATATCTTCAACTGTTGATGTGGTAACTAACCCCTCTGCTGAGGATACCACTGCTATTGCTGATGAGAATGCTAGGTTGAAGACACTACTTGAAACAGGGATGTACAAAAGTCTCAAAGGGCATCAGACACTATGTGATGTCCTCAAAAGGCAGATCCTGAACTGAAACCCTAGGAAAGAGGGTGTTGGGTTCGAAAGGAAAATGAATGCTGATGGCTCTTACTGGAAACCTGAGCAGTACCCCAAAACCACATGGGTTGCTGGAAAGGAACCTTCAGCGGATCCATCCACCCTATCTGGCTTCACTTGTACTAATCCCATTGTTATTGATGAATCCTTTGATGCAAACTATAAACTATTTAAGAATCAGAATGGTGAAGTGTTTGCCAGGTATATTGGTACTAACTGCAGGAATGGACCGCCTATGAAGAAGATCTGGGTGCCAAAAAGGTGTTTGGAGAATCTTCCTGTTAATGTCATCATGACACCAAAGGTGAAGAAGACAAACCCCAGACCACGGGCTTCATACGGTCCAAAGGCTTCATACAGATAGAGGACTCACCTGAGTCACACTAATGCAAATGTTTTGCAGGGAAGCCATACTCAGGCCTATGAATATGAGCGCGGTTCATCAAATCGTCATGTTCATAAGACCAAGAACTATTCTGCTTATTCTTATGAGTACTATTGTCCACCTACAAGACTTTTTGCTAGGGCTGCAAAGCCAAAGTTCTCAGATGCTGCACTTAGACTCATTGCTTCAAAGCCACCCTTGAAGATGTGGGTGGCTAAGAAAGCTTAACTCTCTTTTGCAGGGAAAGGTCTCCAGCAGAAAACCAAAATCGTCTGACGCTATTGCTGGGGACCTTAAACATCTTGTAGGGTGCAAGATCAAATGCCCAAATGGTCTTATTATATACTTTGTTCCTGAATCGCTTGCTACTCGTCCTATCAGTCCAAATCTCGATCTAAGCTTTCATAACCCACTGGTTCGTCAAATGTTTTTGCTTCATAATTCTCTTCGTGAAGCCTATCCCCCTAACTGCACTGTAGGGTACGACACCAGCAGCTTCAGAATGGATTATTGATAGTGGGTGTACCAATCACATGACTGGCAAGAGAAGCCTTATTATGGACTCAACCTTACGACCATCCGACAAAAGTCACATCACATTTGCTGACACTGGTAAAAGTAAGGTATTGGGTCTAGGTAGAGTTGCAATCTCAAAGGATCAACACATGGATAAAGTCATGCTTGTTGAATCCCTTGGTTTCAACTTAATGTCTGTCTCAATGCTTTATGATTTAAACATGATTGTGATGTTTGAAAAATATCGTTGCCTTGTTCTAATGGAATCTGACAAGTCTCTAGTGTTTGAAGGGTATCGGAAAGATGATTTGTACGTGGTAGATTTCTCAGCAGGACCACAGCTTGCCGTATGCCTTCTAGCAAAAGCTTCAGAATGCTGGCTCTGGCATCGGAGGCTAGGGCATGCTGACATGAGGAACCTGCACACCCTTGCAAAGAAGAAGCATGTCATAGGCATCGAGGGCATCAAGTTCAAGAAAGATCACTTATGCAGTGCCTGTGAAGCAGGAAAGATGACGAGGGCCAAGCATCCCTCAAAGACAATCATGACAACGACTTGACCCTTCGAACTGCTCCACATGGATCTTTTCGGTCCCACTCATTACTCAACTCTTACTACTACTTCTTGTCTCTATGGCTTTTTCATTGTTGATGATTATTCTAGATATACTTGGGTGCATATAATCCTCTACAAGACTGAAGTGCAGGATGTCTTCAGACGCTTCGCCAATCGAGCAATGAACAACTATGGCGCCAAGATAAAGCACATCAGAAGTGACAATGGCACTGAATTCAAGAACACTGGCCTTGATACATATCTTGATACTTTGGGCATCACACATGAATTCTCAGCTCCGTACACGTTACAGCAGAATGGCGTCGTCGAACGCAAGAACTGAACACTCATTGAGATGGCCCGAACGATGCTTGATGAATATAAGACTCCAAGAAAATTCTGGCCTGAAGCCATTGATACTGCATGCCATACAATCAACCGTGTTTATCTTCACAAGCTTCTGAACAAGACATCTTATGAGCTCCTTACTAGCAAGAAGCCAAATGTCAGTTACTTCAGAGTATTTGGCGCCAGGTGTTGGATCAAGGATCCACATCACACTTCAAAATTTGCACCAAAAGCACATGAGGGTTTTATGCTTGGATATGGAAGGGATTCGCACTCCTACAGAGTCTTCAATCTCTCTCATTATAAAGTGGTTGAAACAGTGGATGTGCGGTTCGATGAGACTAACGACTCACAAAGAGAGCACCTGCCAAATGTGCTAGATGAAGTTCCATCCAGTGAATCAATCAAACTTATGGGAACTGGAGAAATCATACCCTCTGAAGCTCAACCTGAAGAGGAACTTATCATCTCTGCACCTGATCAACCTGAAGACAATGCTCAGCCTAAAGACAATCCCTCCAACAATGACAATGATCAGCAAGAGCAAAATCTTCGCCCTGTACATCCTCGTGTTGCCAATGAAGTGCAGATTGAGAGAATAATTGATAGCATCAATGCACCCGGTCCGCTCACTCGTTCAAGGGCAACACAGCTAGCAAATTTCTGTGGGCACTTCGCATTCGTCTCAATAATAGAACCTAAGAAAGTCGAAGAAGCCTTCTTGGAACCTGAATGGATTCAAGCTATGCAAGAAGAGCTTCAATAGTTTGAGCTGAATAATGTATGGGAACTGGTTAAGCGTCCTGATCCTCGGAAGCACAATATAATAGGCACCAAATGGATATACCGCAACAAGCAAGATGAGCATGGTCAAGTTGTCAGAAACAAAGCTCGTCTCGTTGCTCAAGGATATACTCAAGTTGAAGGGATTGACTTCGATGAAACATTTGCTCCTGTGGCTCGACTTGAAGCCATACGCATACTGCTAGCCTATGCAAATCATCATAACATACTTCTATATCAAATGGATGTGAAGAGTGCTTTTCTCAATGGCAAGATAGAAGAAGAAGTGTATGTTGCACAACCGCCTGGCTTTGAAGATCCAAAACATCCTGACATGGTATACAAGCTCAACAAGGCACTGTATGGCCTCAAAAAAGCCCCTCGGGCTTGGTATGACACACTCAAATACTTCCTGAAGAGCAAAGGCTTCAAACCTGGTTCCCTCGACCCCACTCTCTTCACGAAGACATATGATGGTGAACTGTTTGTGTGCCAAATATATGTGGATGCCATTATCTTCGGCTGCACCAATCAGAAATACAGTGAAGAGTTTGGATATATAATGCAAGAGCAATATCAGATGTCCATGATGGGAGAGCTGAAGTTCTTCCTTGGTCTTCAAATACGACAGCAACGCAACAGCATCTTTATATCTCAAGAGAAGTATCTCAAAGATTGCCTGAAGAAGTTCGGTATGCAAGACTGCAAAGGCTTCACGACGCCAATGCCGGCAAAACATCATCTGGGTCCCGACGACAATGGTAAAGAGTTCGATCAAAAGGTATACCGCTCCATGATTGGTTCTTTACTTTATCTATGTGCATCTAGGCCAGATATTATGCTTAGTGTTTGCATGTGTGCTCGATTCTAAGCGGCACCAAAGGAATCGCATCACTTAGCTGTGAAGCGAATTCTTCGATATTTGGCTCACACCCCAACTCTAGGATTATGGTATCCAAAGGGCTCAGAGTTTGATCTGGTTGGATTCTCGGATGCTGATTATGCTGGTGACAAGGTGGATTGCAAGTCTACATCAGGCACATGTCATTTTCTGGGACGATCACTTGTATGTTGGTCCTCAAAGAAGCAGAACTGTGTATCTCTCTCCACTGCTGAATTTGAATACATTGCTGCTGGATCTTGCTGTGCTCAGCTTCTGTGGATGAAGCAAACACTCAAAGACTATGGCATTCATCTGAAGCAAGTACCACTCTACTATGACAACGAAAGCGCCATCAAGATTGCCAACAACCTAGTTCAGCACTCGAAGACAAAACACATTGAGATTCGTCATTACTTTCTCAGAGATCATGTTGTGAAGGAAAGACATTGATATCATACACGTCAACACTGAAGAGCAATTGGCAGATATCTTCACCAAGCCCTTGGATGAGAAGAGATTTTGCAAGTTACAGTGTGAGCTAAATATCTTGGAATCCTCAAATGTCCTGTGATTAGGCACACATCCTAACACTTATGCATATTGATGACTTAGATGTGCAACATAGGAAGTAAAGTATATCTTCGATCAATGAAGACATGAATTCTAAGTGTGAATACATTAATGAGGAATTTGACTTCGGAGCGCCACGATAATTGTGCGCCGTGTCTGGGTCTAATACTTCCTATACGGTGGGTAACGCCACCACCAAATGTTCTGTTTGAAGTGTTTCACTCATGGTATTACATTTGCTATGTCTTCACATTTGGTTTGGCTTCAATTTCAACATGTCTTCATGATTATCTTCACTATGTTGATTATATATATATATACTAGTGTTCTGTCCTCTACAGCATTCACTTATAGCTATGTCTTCTTGTTGAATCTTTTGAACTAAGTGAATGTGATCGGACCCTAACCTCTCTATGCTTTCTATCTCAAACTCTATCTCTCCAAATCATATGCATTCTCTTGAAACTGTCAAATGTCTTCTCTGCGTCCTTGTCAGCAGAAGATACAGAGACAAACATTAAGTCCGCTTTCAATGCTAATTCCTTCACCTGAAACCCGGAGAAGTGGGAACGACCACCCGACAATCCAGGCGTGCGTGGGACATGGAACAACCTCCGATATGCTGCATGATGGCCACGTGTTCCTCAGATGTGAATCGCCAGGGGCACCTGTGTAATAACACTGAGCCGCCCCTGTCCCTATAAATACACGCCTCACCATAGTTATTATCTCTTCTTCCACTCTCGCACGAACCCTAGCGCCACCGCTAGCCCTCGACGACGCCGGCGACGAAGCGCTTAGCTGCCGTAACCTCTCCGACGCCGTTTTCACGCCGACTGCGGACATCATCTTCTCCGTCGTCGCCGTAGGTGTCCTCCGTCGCCAAGTTAGGGCACGGACGATCGAACTGATCGGCCTCCTCTTCCACTCCGTCTAGCAGTTCTTCGTGTGGTAAATAAAACTTCCTTTTTACGGCCCTTTTGATCCTGTAGATTCGTCACTTTCTACCACAAGCAGTTTCTGTTCACACAAGTTGGATCTATTTCATACTGCATCTCATAATATGCCTAGTATATTCACTTATGCTTAACAAAGTAGTTAGATTCCTCAGTTATACTGATCCGTGGATTCGTACAAATCTGGAACCAACTCCTTATCTATGAGTGAATGTCTTCGCACGATGAGGTCAATGTCTTCTAAACTGATTTATCTTCAAAATCTTCTGAGAATGCATATGACCTCTTCCCCTTCCCTCGCACCTTAATGCTATCATAGGTACATGTCCGTGGGAGAATCCCTTGGTTCTCATAGTCTGCATTCATTTGCAGAATTCTTACAGTATCACATAAATTCTCCCGAAGCCAGTTCCTATTTGTCCAGCAAGCGAAAGCCTTTGAAGCCTTTGAACGTGTTGAAGCCATTCAGTTTGAAGTTCATGGCTGCAGAGAAATCAGCAAGGAAGGGTGGCAGACAACGTCGTGGGGGAACATCAAGAGATTTGCCTGATAACCTCTCAGAGCTTTACAAGAAAGATCCTGAAGAGGATTACAATCAGCGCAAGACACGAATCCAATGGATTTGACGATATTGGGCAGAACAGTGGTTCAAGTACAGATTTGTGACAAAGGAATATGCTGAAAAGAATGCCATCAAGCGACCATGGGGAGACATCCTCTACAAAAATCTTCAACCCAGGTCCAGAGATGAAGCCATTGAACAAGGCTTCTATCCCTGCATGGTCCGTGGACCATAGCCTGTGGATGCTGACCCATCGTCACTGCTATGGTGTCGAGACGATAATCTGTTCAAGCGCAACTTCCAGTTTGCCCAGAATTCGGCGAAGCAGAACAAGTAGTCTTTGGGATTAGACTTCAACCCTGGTCCCTCTGCTCCCCGTGCCGATGGGACCCGCGAAGCTGAACCCAATCTTGTTGGGCCCTTCTACAACCTGGAAGGTCTCATCACTCATATCATGGTTCAAGGGACAGCCGTGGATGAGCCTGCGGATGACGTTGAATCAGATGAAGCGCCTGCAGCGCCGAAGCCAAAGAAACTGAAGCAGCCTAAAGCTTCAAAGCCTTCCTCAGCACCAAAAATCTCACGGGCGAAGCCACTGGCTACTTCACCTCCTGAAGACAGTGTGCAGTCTGAAGATCTGTCATGCATCTCCAAGCCCCAGAAAGTCAAGATGCCTCTGCCACACACACCAGCCAAGAACTGACTGCTGCTGCTATTCTGCGCAACGATGCCATTGATCTGTCCAGTGATGAAGATCTTGCAGATGACGCTCTTGAGCAACTAATCAAGAGCAAACAAGAAGCAAAAATCTTCAATGATCTGCCTCTCTTTGACGTGGCAATCATCCACAACTTCATTGATGAGTGGTTTGACACGCCCAACCTCAGCTTCGAAGATCTACAACTTCCAATTGGCCTCAGTGTCGCCTTCCATGGCGCCATTGCTTCAGAGCTAGCTCTAGCTCAGCGCATCGTCGAACTGAAGCAAAAGATTGACTTTGAGAAAGCCCAGTTCAAGAAGCACATGGCCAAGCTCAGCGTGCAAGAGGTGAAAAACTTCAAGATTATGCTGCCCGAGCTCAAAGAAGCCTTTCTCAAGAAACGTGTAGAAGCTCAAGGTTCTCGTGAGCGCATGAAGGTCCTAGATGACAAGAGTGTGCAAGCCTACAATGAGGCTGAGAAGCGCAAGGCCCTTGGTCGTCCTGGCATCAACCCCAGGATGGCTGCAAAGCAGAAGAAGAAGAAGAAGAAGAAGAAGAAGAAGTCCGCTATGGCCGAACCCGACGCGCCAAGGTAGGAAGCACATCCCATTGTCTTCCCAACCAGCATGACTGGCTCGAAGCCAAAAGCCAGGTCTACCGCTTTAGAACTGAAGAAGACGAGGACTGCTGAGGCTGGAGCTAGAAAGAGGAAACATCCTGAAGCCTTTGCTCCTGCTCCCCCCAAGAAGAAGCGGAAGACCAAGAAGGAACAAGCTGTTCCCACAGAGCCCTTAATTGTTGAACCCATCTCCATGGTTTGCCCTGCCGCTAAACATCAAGAGCGCCAACTGACTGTCCATGAGCCTGCTTTCACAGAGGCTCATGAAGCTGAAGACTTTCCAGCAGCTGATCCCACTGCTGCTGAAGACATTGGTCACCATGACCATGTTGAAGATGATGCAGTTCTTCCTCAGATCGAGCACCAATAGATATCATCGCTTGTGCTTACGCACAGCGAACTCATCAGCATTGGTCGTCCTCTGACGCCAATTGCTCGGGATGCATCATGGGCTGATCACTCACAAGAACAAGAAGAAGATGACCTTGAGGCCCAGCCAACTCCTTCTCCAAAGGCGTCGCCAGCGTTACGCAGGCTTCGCAAAGGACCAAGGCCTCCAGTCTCCGAATCTTAAGCTAAAGCTGCTGAAGACATTCCGGCTGCATCAACTGATGACACCCAAGAAGAAGAATGTGTCCCCACTCCCCCAACTACTGACGAAGCTGTTCTCGCGGAGAACGTGTCTGTGCCCGACCCTCCAGCTCATCAAGTGGAGGTAGAAAATCTTGAGGCTGCCACCACCAACACCAATGAAGCCACTAACGCTGTCATGGCTAAAGCAAATGTGGAGCCTACACCAACCCAAGAACCAGAAGTCAGCGAAGCCAATGATGCTACTGCTTCTGTTACTGCGCCTGCTGGTGGTCCTCAGTTTGACTATCATATAGAGCATAAGCCTCAGGTATAGAAGCCAATCCCAAGGTTGCCCAGGTTTCCAGGTCCTGCATCAGCACTAGGATCCTTCAATGTCAACAGCTTCAAAGCAGACAACACCTTCTTCAATAGCTCCAAGAACCCCTACTCAAGGGAACGAATATCTTCTGATCGGTTCTGGAGCTATCCGCAGCGAAGCTATTACACCTGCATTATGTACAATCAAGGTCGCATCTTCCCACATATGCGTCTTGACACCGAAGCAATAGCTGGTCTGCCCTGCTTGGAAGAAGCTCTGGACTGCTTCAAAGAGGTTGGATTGTTGCCTTTCATCACCGACCAAGAGCACTGGAACGAAGAGCTGCTGCTCCAATTTTATGCCACACTTCACATACGTGGTTACAACAGAGATCCGAAGACTTGGGTCCTTGAGTGGATGACAGGAAATGTTCATCACGAAGCAAAAGCCTTTGATACCATTGAGCTCACTGGTCTGCCCACTCCTGGAGATCTCTATGAACCTGGATGTCAACTTCACAGTGAAGCTATGGAGAGCATCTTTCAGAAGCCTGAACCGAACATGAGTCAGATGCTCAGCATGATGAAGCCTCTGTCACAAGACGCTGCATATCCTAAGGAGTTCCTTGTTGAAGACCTGAAGTATCTGCCAAGGACCATCTATCACATTTTAAGGCGAACTCTCTGGCCCATCAAAGGACATTCCCCACATGCAAAGCTGGAAGGTGCAATGAAGACTTTGGTCTTCTATATTCTTCACGGCAAATGCTTCAATGCACAAGACTTCTTCATCCGCCAACTTGCTGCTTCAGGATATGATCTTTTTGGCTTGAAGTTCTATGCTCCATGGATAATGCGGCTAATCAAACTCCACTCAGCTATCTCATATCAGCCCTCTGCTCACAATCATCGGATCTTTATGCCTAGCGTGGATATGTCCATTGAAGCCCTCTATCCAGAGCCTGCCAAGGAGCCTCTTAGTCTTTAGAATGTGAAGCATCAAAGTTTCTCTCAGAACATTGAAGGAGTTGAAGCAGTCACTCCTGTTTATCCTCTGGCTGGCACTACACGTGCACCTCATCGTGCCCTCACTGAAGCCACTGAAAGCACCATTGCCCAACGGCCCAAGAAGCGATCTCATGTTCTCAATGACCGAGAGCTTTTGGTTGCTCTTCATCAGAAACAGGATCGGCATCATGACTGGCTAAAGCGTCAAATGAAAAGCCTCTTGGTGGATGTCAACCGCATTCGTAATCTTGCCACCAAGAATGCCTTTGTTGCCCATGAAACTTGTCGGTGTACATGGAAAGGGCTGATGCTTATGTGCTCTGAGGATGATCTTCAAGAGGATGGCTTCTCTGAACGTTTCAAGTTTGACTCCACACCTCCCCGAAGGGCTGTGCTGCGACGAACTCCTTCTCTTGAAGACTCTGAGTTCTCTTCCTCTACGGCAATTGTGAATGCCAGAGTGATCGAGGACGAATACGATGCTACTTCACCGCCCCTTCCTTCAGCACGCGTCGACACTGCCCCGAGCTCGTCTACACCGCCTAACAACACCGACGACCTTGCTTCTTCACCCATTCCTCATGGGAACGAGTAGATACTCTATGTCTTCAAACCTCTTTGGCCCTTACTGACAAAAGGGGGAGACGCATATGAGTTTGATAGTCTTCAAGCGGGTCCATATGGGCGGTTACTTTATGTTTTGCCTAGTGTTTACAACTCTCATTTTGATACATTTGGTTCTTTGAGGTGTAACACTTAAACTCGATGGTCGTCTGCTACTCATTTGCTACTTTGTGATGCAATGATAAATTCCGCATGCGCGATGATAAATTCCGCACTTAGATCATTTTGCAGAGGTCCATTTTCCATTATGCATGTCATTATCTTCACATACCTCTCATGCATGATGAGTTGTCATCATAAGTTGAAGAGGATCTCCACAAGTACAACCTGCCATGTGCATTTGCATTCCAAAAGCAAATTACTTATATGCACATCTTCAGGGGGAGCCCTTACAACTTATGAAGATAATTCCCTATCCTTTACAATTTCACATTTTATATTCCCCAATGAAAACTTCAACTAGTTTGTCATCAATCACCAAAAAGGGGGAGATTGTAAGTGCATCTAGTGCCACCCCTAGTTGGTTTTGGAGTATTGACGACAAACCTAGTTGAGGGACTAATGTGTTTGTGAGAATTGCAGGATAACACAGGTAGAAGTCCCTCATTGATTCGGTTTTCCTACCAGAGATGACCCCTAAAAATGTATGAAGACATTGAAGTCAAAGGCGGTATGTGAAGACATTCACATTGAAGACTATGACAAGAGAATACATCGCATGAAGACTATGGAGCGCGAAGATTTAGACCTTTCGTAGTTCTTCTTTGTTGAGTCATAGGAACCACCGTACTGTTAAGTGGGGTCCAAGAGAACCACTCAGAATGACTGAAGTGATGCTTAACCAAAATCCTATGTCTTCGAGTGAAGACTACGAGAGCGAATCTTGTCCAGAGTTGGACAAGTCACCTTTTCTTGTAGCCCAAGTAAAGTTGTCGTGTGTGTTTGAAATCTGACCGTTGGAACACGTGTCAGTTCCTTAGTGACCCAGGGTCATTTCGGACAAATCAGGTCGGGTTGCCTAGTGGCTATAAATAGCCCACCCCTACAACCATAAACGGTTGGCTGCTCAGAGTTAGAGTACGGCTTTTGTCGTTTGAGAGCAACCCACCTCGAAGCCTTTAAGAGAGAATTCCTTGCGAGGATAAAGCCCTAAACACCCAGAGCCAAAGAGTGTTAGGCATCACTTAAGTCTTCCTGTCTGTGTGATCTGAAGACTTATTACACTTGAGGACTGTGAATCCTCCAACCGGTTAGGCGTCGCGTTCTGAGCATCCAAGAGTCATTGTGGATCGCCGGTGAACAAAGTCTGTGAAGGTTCGGGAGTCTACCTTGAAGACTTACTAGAGTGGTTGGGCGAGGTCTGTGTGACCTTAGCTCAAGGGGAATACGGTGAGGACTGGGTGTCCTGAGCTGCGTGTTCAGGACTGGGTGTCCGGGACTGTGTGTCCTCAGGTTTAAATACCTAGCCGCCCTAACCAGACGTACAGTTGTCACAGCAACTGGAACTGGTCCAACAAATCATTGTCTTCAACGAGTCACTGGTTTCATCCTTCCCTTCCCTTTACTTACTATTGGTGATTGTGAAGTCATTGTATGATTGCATTATCTTTTGTCTTCATTGAGTGACTGCTTGTTCCGATTGGCTTCACAATATCTTCCTACCTGATCCTTACTACCTAGCTGATATTAGTCATTATGCTTTCACTTCATTGAATACTTGACTATGGTTTGCCTAGTGTAGTCTATCTCCCGCTGCATGGTAATAGGTTTATTTCTATCATTTGTCTTCGAAACTTCCATGTTTTGAAGACTTACATAAAAATTGCCTATTCACCCCCCCCTCTAGTCGATATAGTGCACTTTCAAGAATTCATAAAGATGCACATTGCCATATTCATACATCTAATGAAACACTCTCTCATGGTGATGATTCATCACAAGACGATGTTGAACATGGATACTATGATGAGGATGACGATAGTGACTTTGAACTTGATGAGTCTATGAGACACTTTGGTCTTATGGCTAATCTTCATGGCTATATGGCTGGAGGAAAGGAATGGGTACTTGATAGTGGATGTACCGATCACATGATCAGAGAGAAGGATATGTTTGATGAGCTTGCTGAAAATGACGTCCCTAAAAAATATGTCACTTTTGGAGATAACTCAAAGGGTAAGGTGGTTGTCCTTGGTAAGGTGGCCATCTCACATGAGAGCTCCATCCAAAATTTTATGCTCGTTGAATCTCTTGGCTATAATTTTCTTTCCGTATCTAGACTAGTTGACTTTGGTTTCAATGTCCTATTTATTGAAGTAGATTACTGATACGTCTCCAACGTATCTATAATTTTTGATTGCTCCATGCTATATTATCTACTGTTTTGGACTATATTGGGCTTTATTTTCCACTTTTATATTATTTTTGGGACTAACCTATTAACCGGAGGCCCAACCCAAAATTGTTATTTTTTTGCCTATTTCAGTGTTTCGGATAACAGAATATCAAACGGAGTCCAAACGGAATCAAATCTTCGGGAACGTGATTTTCTCACCGAACGTGATCCAGGAGACTTGGACCCTACTCCAGGGAGTCAAAGAGGAGGTCACGAGGGTGGGGGGCGCGGCCCCCTAGGGCGCCCCCTGCCTCGTGGGCCCCTCGATGCTCCACCGATGTACTCCTTCCTCCTATATATACCTACGTACCCCCAAACGATCAGAACAGGAGCCAAAATCCTAATTCCACCGTCGCAACTTTCTGTATCCACGAGATCCCATCTTGGGGCCTATTTCGGAGCTCCACAGAAGAGGGCTATCATCACGGAGGGCTTCTACATCATCCTAGCCCCTCCGATGAAGTGTGAGTAGTTTACCTCAGACCTTCGGGTCCATAGTTAGTAGCTAGATGGCTTCTTCTCTCTTTTTGGATCTCAATACAAAGTTCTCCCCCTCTCTTGTGGAGATCTATTCGATGTAATCTTCTTTTTGCGGTGTGTTTGTTGAGACCGATGAATTGTGGGTTTATGCTCAAGTCTATCTATGAATAATATTTGAATCTTCTCTGAATTCTTTTATGTATGATTGGTTATCTTTGCAAGTCTCTTCGAATTATCCGTTTGGTTTGGCCAACTAGATTGGTAGTTCTTGCCATGGGAGAAGTGCTTAGCTTTGGGTTCAATCTTGCGGTGTCCTTACCCAGTGACAGAAGGGGCAGCAAGGCACGTATTGTATCATTGCCATCGAGGATAACAAGATGGGGTTTATTTCATATTGCATGAATTTATCTCTCTACATCATGTCATCTTGCTTAAGGCGTTACTCTGTTTTTAACTTAATACTCTAGGTGCATGCTGGATAGCGGTCGATGAGTGGAGTAGTAGTAGTAGATGCAGAATCGTTTCGGTCTACTTGTCACGGACGTGATGCTTGTATACATGATCATGCCTAGATATTCTCATAACTATGCTCAATTCTGTCAACTGCTCAACAGTAATTTGTTCACCCACCGTAGAATACTTATGCTCTTGAGAGAATCCACTAGTGAAATCTATGGCCCCCGGGTCTATTCTCATCATATCAATCTCCATCACTTTAATCTTGTTTTGCTTTTTACTTTGCCTTTACTTTTTACTTTGCATCTTTATACCAAAAATACCAAAAATATTATATCTATCAGATCTCACTCTCGTAAGTGACCGTGAAGGGATTGACAACCCCTAATCGCGTTGGTTGCGAGTAGCTATCGCTTTGTGCAGGTACGAGGGACTTGTGCATGGCCTCCTACTGGATTGATACCTTGGTTCTCAAAAACTGAGGGAAATACTTACGCTACTCTGCTGCATCATCCCTTCCTCTTTGGGGAAAACCAACGCAAGCTCAAGACGTAGCAAGAAGGATTTCTGGCGCCGTTGTCGGGGAGTCTACGGAAAAAGTCAACATACCTAGTACCCATCACAATCCCTATCTCTCGCATTACATTATTTGCCATTTGCCTCTCGTTTTCCTCTCCCCCCAATTCACCCTTGCCGTTTTATTCGCCCTCTCTCTTTCTCTATCCTCCCTCTCTATTTGCCTCTTTTGCCCGCTTGCCTTTTTGTTTGCTTGTCGCCATGGCTAGTCTCATATCTTCCCCGTTGTCTCCTGAGAGTGAAGTTCTAAATTTTAAACAAAGGGCGGGCGAAAATCTAAAAGATGCTTGGTATAGAATTTGCAATGCTCAAAATAGATCTACCAGGAAGCAATCTAACTTAGTTCTTCTCCACAATTTTTATGTAGGTGTTAATCCTTGGTATAGATATATCCTCGATACCATTACCGGAGGGAACTTCTTGGGTAGCCATACTTTTGATTCTTATAATGCTATGCTAAATTTATTTGGCTCACCACCTCTTTTGGTTAATGGAACCACGTTAACTTTGGAGCATGTTATGCAAAGACTTGAAATTATTGAAAATAAAGTTGCTACTATTGAATCAATTGAAAATCTAGATAAAAGGATCCACAATCAAATTACTCAATATGGATCTAAGGTAGGAATGACTCTGAAAAATATTAAGGAAAAGGGACCCATAGTCAATGAGAAGATAAACTTAGATTCTACTAGAATTGATAAACTTGAGGGTATCATTACAAACTTGGGAACCGCTTTTTCTTCCGTAAAGAATATTCCAAGTCCTACTAAAATTGCCAAGCTTATGTATGTTCCTAAAAATAAGGGTGAAACATCTAGTAAGGAAACTGCGGATCTTAAATCTATAAGTATTCATCCTAATCTCTTTGCTATCACTAAGGAACCGATTGCTACAAATGAATTTTTCGATCTTGTGCCTAAAAGTTTGATAATCACTAGAAAGAAAGAAATTCCTAAGGGAAATAGATGCCTCATTGAAGAATTTCCTACCAAAGATGGCAACACCTAGATCTATCCTCGCTTTTATGCCTAGCTAGGGGCGTTAAACGATAGAGCTTGTTGGGAGGCAACCCAATTTTATTTTTATTCCTTGCATTTTGCTCCTGTTTAGTAATAAGTAAATTATTTAGCCTCTGTTTTTGTTGTGTTTTTTGTGTTTAATTAGTGTTTGTTCCAAGTAGAACCGTTGGGAAGACTTGGGGAAAGTCTTGTTGAGCTTGCTGTAAAAAACAGAAACTTTAGCGCTCACGAGAACTGCTCTCATTTTAATTTTAAGAGTGATATTTAGTTAATTATTTTTTCAGATGATTAATAGATAAATTCCTCACGTCCAGCAATTTATTTTAGAACTTTTGGGGTTCCATATCTTGCGATAGCTACAGATTACTACAGACTGTTCTGTTTTTGACAGATTCTGTTTTTCGTGTGTTGTTTGCTTATTTTGATGAATCTATGGCTAGTAAAATAGTTTATAATCCATAGAGAAGTTGGAATACTGTAGGTTTAACACCAATATAAATAAATAATGAGTTCATTACAGTACCATGAAGTGGTCTTTTGTTTTCTTTCGCTAACGGAGCTCACGAGTTTTCTATTTTGAGTTTTGTGTTGTGAAGTTTTCAAGTTTTGGGTGAATTCTTTTGATGGATCATGGAACAAGGAGTGGCAAGAGCCTAAGCTTGGGGATGCCCATGTCACCCCCAAGATAATACAAGGACACCAAAAAGTCAAAGCTTGGGGATGCCCCGGAAGGCATCCCCTCTTTCGTCCACTTCCATCGGTAATTTACTTGGAGCTATATTTTTATTCACCAACATGATATGTGTTTTGCTTGGGGCGTCTTGTATTATTTGTGTCTTTGTGTCTTAGTATGCCACAATCATCCTTGCTGTACACACCTTTTGAGATATCCATACATGAATTAAAATTTGATAGAATACTCTATGTGCTTCACTTATATCTTTTGAGCTAAGTAGTTTTGCTCTATGTGCTTCACTTATATGTTTTGAGCTAAGTGGTTTTGATCTATGTGCTTCACTTATATCTTTTGAGCTAAGTAGTTTTTCTCTATGTGCTTCACTTATATCTTTTGAGCGTTATAATTTTGCTCTATGTGCTTCACTTAGATCTTTTAGAGCACGGTGGTGGATTTGTTTTAAAGAAACTATTAATCTCTCATGCTTCACTTAAATTATTTTGAGAGTCTCTTAATAGCATGGTAATTTGCTTAATAATAATATGCTTGGTATTCAAGATTTGTGAAAATTTTCTTTTGAGTGTGTTGAATACTAAGAAAAGATTGTAGCATGATAATTGTTTTGAGATATGGAGGTGATAATATTAAAGTCATGCTAGTTGAGTAGTTGTGAATTTAAAGAATACTTGTGTTAAAGTTTGTGATTCCTGTAGCATGCACGTATGGTGAACCGTTATGTGATGAAGTCGGAGCATGATTTATTGATTGATTGTCTTCCTTATGAGTGGTGGTCGGGGACGAGCGATGGTCTTTTCCTACCAATCTATCCCCCCAGGAGCATGCGCGTAATACTTTGCTTTGATAACTTCTAGATTTTTGCAATAAGTATATGAGTTCTTTATGACTAATGTTGAGTCCATGGATTATACGCACTCTCACCCTTCCACCTTTTCTATCCTCTCTAAATACCGCGCACCTTTCGCCGGTATCATACACCTACCATATACCTTCCTCAAAACAGCCACCATGCCTACCTATTATGGCATTTCCATAGCCATTCTGAGATATATTGCCATGCAACTTTCCACCATCTAGTTCATCATGACACATTCATCATTGTCATATTGCTTAGCATGATCATGTAGTTGACATAGTATTTGTGGCAAAGCCACCATTCATAATTTCTTCATACTTGTCACTCTTGATTCATTGCATATCCCGGTACACCGCTGGAGGCATCCATATAGAGTCATACTTTGTTTTAGAAACGAGTTGTAATCATTGAGTTGTAAATAAATAAAAGTGTGATGATCATCATTCAATAGAGCATTGTCCCAAAAAGAGAGAAAGGCCAAAGAAAAAAAAGAAGGCCCAAAAAAAAGAAAATAAATAAAAAGGGGCAATGCTACTATCCTTTTTTCCACACTTGTGCTTCAAAGTAGCACCATGATATAGCGAGTCTCATATATTATGCTTCAAAGTAGCACCATGTTCTTCATATAGATAGTCTCATGTGTTATCACTTTCATATACTAGTGGGAATTTTACATTATAGAACTTGTCTTGTATATTCCAATGATGGGCTTCCTCAAAATTGCCCTAGGTCTTCGTGAGCAAGCAAGTTGGATGCACACCCACTTAGTTTCTTTTGTTGAGCTTTCATACATTTATAGCTCTAGTGCATCCGTTGCATGGCCATCCCTACTCACTCACATTGATAACTATTGATGGGCATCTCCATAGCCCATTGATACGCCTAGTTGATGTGAGACTATCTTCTCCTTTTTGTCTTCTCCACAACCACCATTCTATTCCACCTATAGTGCTATATCCATGGCTCACGCTCATGTATTGCGTGAAGATTGAAAAAGTTTTGAAAAAGTTAGAGTATGAAACAATTGCTTGGCTTGTCATCGGGGTTGTGCATGATTTAAATACTTTGTGTGGTGAAGATGGAGCATAGCCAGACTATATGATTTTGTAGGGATTACTTTCTTTGGCCACGTTATTTTGAGAAGACATAATTGCTTTGTTAGTATGCTTGAAGTATTATTATTTTTATGTCAATATAAACTTTTGTCTTGAATCTTTCTAATCTGAATATTCATACCACAATTAAGAAGATTTGCATTGAAATTATGCGAAGTAGCACTCCGCATCAAAAATTCTCTTTTTATCATTTACCTACTCGAGGACGAGCAGGAATTAAGCTTGGGGATGCCTGATACGTCTCCAACGTATCTATAATTTTTGATTGCTCCATGCTATATTATCTACTGTTTTGGACTATATTGGGCTTTCTTTTCCACTTTTATATTATTTTTGGGACTAACCTATTAACCGGAGGCCCAGCCTAGAATTGCTGTTTTTTTTGCCTATTTCAGTATTCCGGAGAAACAGAATATCAAACGGAGTCCAAACGGAATAAAATCTTCGGGAACGTGATTTTCTCACCGAACGTGATCCAGGAGACTTGGACCCTACTCCAGGGAGTCAAAGAGGAGGTCATGAGGGTGGGGGGCGCGCCCCCCTAGGGCGCGCCCCCCTGCCTCGTGGGCCCCTCGGTGCTCCACCGACGTACTCCTTCCTCCTATATATACCTATGTACCCCCAAACGATCAGAACAGGAGCCAAAAACCTAATTCCACCGCCGCAACTTTCTGTATCCACGAGATCCCATCTTGGGGCCTGTTCCGGAGCTCCGCCGAAAGAGGGCCGTCATCATGGAGGGCTTCTACATCATCCTAGCACCTCTGATGAAGTGTGAGTAGTTTACCGCAGACCTTCGGGTCCATAGTTAGTAGCTAGATGGCTTCTTCTCTCTTTTTGGATCTCAATACAAAGTTCACCCCCTCTCTTGTGGAGATCTATTCGATGTAATCTTCTTTTTGCGGTGTGTTTGTTGAGACCGATGAATTGTGGGTTTATGATCAAGTCTATCTATGAATAATATTTGAATCTTCTCTGAATTATTTTATGTATGATTGGTTATCTTTGCAAGTCTCTTCGAATTATCTGTTTGTTTGGCCAACTAGATTTGTAGTTCTTTCCATGGGAGAAGTGCATAGCTTTGGGTTCGATCTTGCGGTGTCCTTACCTAGTGATGGAAGGGGCAGCAAGGCACGTATTGTCTCATTGCCATCGAGGATAACAAGATGGGGTTTATTTCATATTGCATGAATTTATCTCTCTACATCATGTCATCTTGCTTAAGGCGTTACTCTGTTTTTAACTTAATACTCTAGGTGCATGCTGGATAGCAGTCGATGAGTGTAGTAATAGTAGTAGATGCAGAATCGTTTCGGTCTACTTGTCACGGACGTGATGCCTGTATACATGATCATGCCTAGATATTCTCATAACTATGCTCAATTCTGTCAATTGCTCAACAGTAATTTGTTCACCCACCGTAGAATACTTATGCTATTGAGAGAAGCCACCAGTGAAATCTATGGCCCCCGGGTCTATTCTCATCATATCAATCCCCATCACTTTAATCTTGTTTTGCTTTTTTACTTTGCCTTTACTTTTTACTTTGCATCTTTATACCAAAAATACCAAAAATATTATATTTATCAGATCTCACTCTCGTAAGTGACCTTGAAGGGATTGACAACCCCTAATCGCGTTGGTTGCGAGTAGCTATCGCTTTGTGCAGGTACGAGGGACTTGAGCGTGGCCTCCTACTGTATTGATACCTTGGTTCTCAAAAACTAAGGGAAATAGTTATGCTACTCTGCTGCATCATCCCTTCCTCTTCGGCGAAAACCAACGCAAGCTCAAGATGTAGCAATTGCCAAGTGTTTCAAAGAGATAATCATAATATGGACTTTACCGGTATACGTAGAGGTGATCTATACATTGTTGATTTCACTCAAAAGGCTCAACCTAGAACTTGCTTAATTGCTAAATCTTCTAAAGGTTGGTTGTGGCATAGAAGGTTACATCATGTGGGCATGCGAAATCTTGATTAGCTTATTAAAGGTGATCATATCCTTGAAGTTAAAGATGTTATATTTGACAAGGATAGACATTGCAGTGCTTGTCAAGCAGGAAAATAGGTTGGAGGAAGCCATCCCGTGAAAAACACTATGACCACAATAAGACCGCTCAACCTGCTTCATATGGATCTTTTCTATCCCAATGCCTACAAGAGTCTTGGTGGTAACTCGTTGGGATTAGTCATTGTCGATGACTTTTCAAGATTTACGTGGGGTGTTCTTTCTTGATGATAAATCACTGGTCCAAAAGATCTTCAAGAACTTCGCTAGGAAGGCCCAAAATCAATTTGAAGTGAAGATCAAGAAGGTTCGCAGCGACAACGAAACAGAGTTCAATAACGCCAATGTGGACACCTTTCTTGATGAAGAAGGTATTTCACATGAGTTCTCAGCTATGTACACACCTCAACAAAATGGTGTTGTTGAGAGGAAGAACCATACTCTTATTGAGATGGCAAGAACGTTGCTTGATGAGTACAAGACGCCAATACACTTTTGGGTGGAAGCGGTTGAGACAGCTTGTCATGCAACAAATCGTCTATATCTTCACAAGCTACTCGGCAAGACAGCATACGAGCTTATCACGTGTAACAAACCCCAAGTTGGATACTTTCGAGTATTCAGCTATATTCTTGATAAGCATCGTCATACGAAATTTGCTCCTAAA
The DNA here is from genome assembly GCF_002162155.2 of Triticum dicoccoides. Lineage (NCBI taxonomy): Eukaryota > Viridiplantae > Streptophyta > Magnoliopsida > Poales > Poaceae > Triticum > Triticum dicoccoides. The sequence goes on along the minus strand of NC_041390.1, from coordinate 267,089,848 downwards.
TCTCATGAAGGTTTCCTACTCTGTTATGGCTCAAACTCTCACACTTACCATGTCTACAACAATTTCACACGAAAGGTTGAAGAGACGGTAGATGTGAAGTTTGATGAATCTAACGGCTCGCAAGTAGAGCAATTGCCAATTGATGTAGGAGACAAAGACCCTTCGGAAGCAATCCAAGACTTGTCAATGGAGGTAAAGGAGAGTACCTTGTCTGTTCAAGTGGAAGCCTCTACTTCACGACAAGGTGAACCACGAGTTGACTTGGAGGCATCCACAAGTGGGACACACCAAGCTAGAGAAAACGAGGAAGTATACCAAGATGAACCTCATCGACCTCCCTCACCACCATCACAAGAGGACAACAACACCAACAATGAAGAAGGCCAAGAGGAAGAACAAGATGATGAGGATGTTCCACCCCGACCCAAACAAAAGCTTCACGAGTTAGAGCAAGAGTTTCAGGAGATCATCCCATCGAACAAATATTTGATGATATTCAAACCGGGAGAATTACTTGCTCTAAAACTCGTTTGGCTAATTTTTGTGAACATTATTCATTCATCTCTAGTATTGAACCTATGAAGGTTGAACAATCTCTTGATGATCCGGATTGGGTGAACGCCATGCACAAAGGGCTACAAAACTTCCGGAGGAACCAAGTGTGGACATTGGTAGAAAAGCCGGACAACAACCAAAATTTCATTGGAACCAAATGGGTGTTTCGGAATAAGCAAGATGAAGTTGGACAAGTTGTATGCAACAAGGCCCATCTCATCGCCCAAGGCTACACTCAAGTCGAAGTTATGGACTATGGTGAGACATATGGCCCCGTTGCTAGACTTGAGTCCATACGCATCTTACTTGCTTATGCCAATCACCGTGATATCACTCTATATCAAATGGACATTAAAAGTGCTTTTCTAAATGGTGAAATTAAGGAGGAAGTTTATGTTAAACATCCCAGCTTTGTTAATCCTAAGAAACCTAATCATGTTTACAAACTTCACAAAGCTCTTTATGGTCTTAAACAAGCTCCTAGAGCATGGTATAAATGCTTTTCCAAATTCCTTAATGAAAAAGGCTTTGAGATTGGAAAAATTGATTCTACACTTTTTAGTAAAAGGGTTAATGGAGAATTATTTTTGTGCAAAATTTATGTGGATGATATCATTTTTGGATCTACTAACCCTCATTTTAGTGAAAATTTTGGAAGGCTAATGTCGGAGAAGTTTGAGATGTCTATGATGAGTGAACTCAAGTTCTTTCTTGGTTTGCAAATCAAGCTAACTAAGGAGGGTACCTTTGTTTCCAAAACAAAGTATACCAAGGACTTATTCTAGAAGTTCAACATGGTAGAGAGAAAAGGTATGAAAACACCCCTGCCTACTAATGGACATCTTGACTTGACAAAGGATGGCAAACCGGTTGACCAAAAGGTTTATCGATCTATGATTGGTTCATTGTTTTATCTATGTGCCTCCCGTCCCGATATTATTCTAAGTGTGTGCATGTGTGCACGATATCAAGCGTCCCCTAAGGAATTTCATCTTAAGGTTGTGAAAAGGATACTGAGATACTTAATTCATACACCAAACTTTGGCATTTGGTATCCTAAGAGCTCTTCTTTTGATCTTGTTGGCTACTCCAACTCGGACTATGCCAGTGACAAGGTTGATAGAAAGTCTACTTCGGGTACTTGTCAATTTCTTGGTAGATCTCTTGTGTCTTGGTCCTGCAAGAAACAAAACTTGGTATCCTTATCCACCGCCAAAGCGGAATACATTGTTCACCACAAGGTAAGTATATGCATCACACTCATGTGCATGATGATCTCTTGGTGACGTACATACTGTTTGCAAGAAGGACTCATGAACATGAAGGTACATTTACTGTATTTACATCATTTTCTCTAATGCATATAGCCAAGATACATGCAACTCATTGCTTGCTCTGACATGCTTATGCATTCAGATGCTCTTATATACTATCTTTACATGACTGCATACATGTGGGGGGAGCCTATGCATGTTACATGTCTTTCCAAAGCTTTAATTGTCATTCTTCATATCCTTATCTAATGCTCCGATGTATGTTGTAATCAATTATCAAAAAGGGGGATATTGAAAGCATAAGTGCTCCCTAGGTGATTTTGGTAATTAATGTCAACATATCTCTTGTTGGACTAATATTTTTATCTAGTATACTTTAGAAAGTTCAACAAAGGCGTGGCATGGACAAGAGGATGTGGAACCCCTTCAAGATGCTGAGGACAAAGATTGGCAAAAGCTCAAGACTCTTCATTTCTATTTTAGTGATCCAAGATCACATTGAGTCCATAGGAAAAGCCAATACTATTAAAAGGGGATGAGGTGTTGCTTAATGATCTACTTGTTCAAAGTGCTTAGTGATATGCTCCAAAGCCCTCAACCACTTTCTCAATTCCAAATATGTCCAAAACCTAAAGCCAAACTCGGCCCTATTGATTTAATCTATCCAGCGCCACCGAATTCACTTGACATAGCCACTGCCAGAAACCGTAATCAGTTCGTTCTCACCGAGATGGCCTTGCAAACTCTTTGTTGCCCGCTGCAATTATTTTGGTTTCACCAAAATATGCAATCGGTCGCCCCGAGTTTGCTTGACCAACACTCTGTTTGCTTATTACCGAAATTGGTCTCACCGATTTTATGTAGTCGGTCAAACCGAGAAAAGGTTTTGCCCTAACCCTAGCACATCGGTCCCACCGAGTTGATCATGTTGGTCCCACAGAAAATCCTAGCATTTGATACGTCTCCAACGTATCTATAATTTTGAATTGTTCCATCCAGTTTTATTATCAATCTTGGATGTTTTATAATCAGTTTATAGTCAGTTTATATCATTTTTGGTACTAACCTATTGACATAGTGCCAAGTGCTAGTTGCTAGTTTTTCCATGTTTTTTACATCGCAGAAAATCAATATCAAACGGAGTCCAAATACCATGAAACTTTACGGAGAATTTTTGTGGGCCAGATGGAAGATATTGGGCCCTGGAAGCACCTGGGGGGAGTCCCGAGGAGGGGACAACCCACCAGGGCGCGCTAGGAGTGCCCACCTCGGGTGCCCCCGGACCACCTCTTTGCGCTATAAATACCCCAAAAAACCCAGAACCCTAGGGGAATCGACGAAATATACAACCAGCTACCGTAGAGTCCAGAACCACCAGATCCAATATAGACACCATCACGGAGGGGTTCACCACTTCCATTGGTGCCTCTCCGGTGATGCGTGAGTAGTTCTTTGTAGACCTTCGGGTCCGTAGTTAGTAGCTAGATGGCTTCATCTCTCTCTTGATTCTTAATACAATGGTCTCTTGCAGATCCATATGATGTAACTCTTTTGCGGTGTGTTTGTTGGGATCGATGAACTTTGAGTTTATGATCAGATCTATCTTTTAATATCCATGAAAGTATTTGAGTTTTTTGATCTCTTTTATGCATGATCTCTTATAGCCTCGTATTTCTTCTCCGATATTTGGGTTTTGTCTTGCCAACTTGATCTATTTATCTTGCAATGGGAAGAGGTGCCCGGTAGTGGGTTCGATCTTACGGTGCTTGATCCCAGTGACAGAAAGGGAACCGACACGTATGTATCATTGCTACTAAGGATAAAAAGACGAGATCTATATCTACCACCATATAGATAACCGGATCTTGTCTACATCATGTCATCGTTTGTATTGCATTACTCCATTTTTCCATGAACTTAATACACTAGATGCATGCTGGATAGCGGTCAATGTATGGAATAATAGTAGTAGATGCAGGCGGGAGTCGGTCTACTAATCTTGGACGTGATGCCTATGTAATGACCATTGCCTGGATATCGTCATAATTATTTGAGGTTCTATCAATTGCCCAAAAGTAATTTTTTTACCCATCGTTTGCTATTTTTCTCGTTAGAAGCCACTAGTGAAACCTACGGCCCCCGGGTCTTCTTTCTCATATATTTGCCTTTGCGATCTACCTTTTTATTTGCTTTTATTTTTAGATCTATTAAACCAAAAACCTAAAAATACATTGCCGCCAGTTCATGTTGTGCTCAGTTACTTTGGATGACCCAAACTCTTAAGGATTATGGGATATATGTGAAACATATTCCATTGCTTTGTGACAATGAGAGTTCCATTAAGATCGCTCACAATTCCGTGCAACATTCTCGGACAAAGCATATTGAAGTTCGTCATCATTTCATTCAAGATCATGTTGCCAAAGGAGACATCGATCTTAAGCTTGTTCGTACCGATAAGCAATTGGCGGATATATTCACCAAACTGCTTGATGAGAAAGTATTTTGCCGTTTGAGAGGTGAATTGAACATCATTGATGCCTCAAACTTGCAGTAGAAAATCCATTTGGATGCATGCAAGGCATGAGCCTTTGACTAATCCTTGGTAATTCTCTTATGACGATGATCATATGTCTTGGATATATACTTGTGCCCTTAGATGTTATCTAACCCTTGTAGGTAATTGGATGAGTCCAATTCTATGGGATTGCAATTCTCTCACATCTTGAGCAATCTCTACATCACCAAGTCTCTACAATATGGTGGTTAAATACAAGGAAGCATGAATCCTTTCAACATATCCTTTGACAATTTCAATATATCAAATTTCATTTGGTATCAAGTTTCATGATTGTCATTTTGGATACACAAGTGCTCTTCCTTGCAATACTAACCCATATAGGTAGATGAACTCAAACTACAAGTGGTGCTCCCAACTCTTGATGAACTACATCAACCATGAGCATCCCACACAAGTTCAACTACATGATCAAGATCCAAACCACCCAAGGTATATAATTCCATCCTAGACAAGCTTTACCCCAAGACATGGGTCAAAGCAGCTCAACAAGATGTGAATAGATCAAAGTGCTTAAACGAAAAATGGTAACCCCATTTTGAGCTTAAACGATGAGTATGACCTACGCTCAAGTTTTCTCACTTGACTCCTCAGTCAATATACTCTAACATAGGTCACTTTGTCGCCGACCCTTTCTAGATGAAGTTCTCTCGTGATTCTTCATGTTCTTGCACTTGTTTCTTGCTTGTTTATTCCCCTTTCAAAAAAACATCATCTAGATTTCGTTTATTTTCTCTGCATTCTCTGCATCTAATTCATTGCACATCTTATAGCTAATTCGCTGCAAATCCTTGTGAGATCTTATTTGCCTAGTCAGCTGAGATGACAAATTGTTTCCTCTATATTGAAATCGATCTCACTGATTTTTGCCTATCGTCTAGACCAAACTGCAATAATGCATTGTAAACAGATCATCGGTACAACCGAGAAGGACGAACCCGTTCTGACCAATATGCATCATCTATGACATCTCCAACTCGGTGTCACCGATGAAAATAACTCGGCATTACTGATCCCACTACTGAGAAAATATTTTGCCACTACAATTATCATTTCTTTTCCAGCTCCACTCGATGATTCTTATCCTCTACTAGCATCTTAAATTACATGATAATTCCATTGGTGCCTCTCCGGTGATGCGTGAGTAGTTCTTTGTAGACCTTCGCGTTCGTAGTTAGTAGCTAATGGATTCATCTCTCTCTCTCTCTCTTGATTCTTAATACAATGGACTCTTACAGATCCATATGATGTAACTCTTTTGCGGTGTGTTTGTTGGGATCAATGAACTTTGAGTTTATGATCAGATCTATCTTTTTGTATCCATGAAAGTATTTGAGTTTCTTTGATCTCTTTTATGCATGATCTCCTATAGCCTCGTATTTCTTCTCTGATATTTGGGTTTTGTCTGGCAAACTGATCTATTTATCTTTCAATGGGAAGAGGTGCCCGGTAGTGGGTTCGATCTTACGGTGCTTGATCGCAGTGACAGAAAGGGAACCGACATGTATGCATCGTTGCTACTAAGGATAAAAAGACGAGATCTATATCTACCACCATATAGATAACCAGATCTTGTCTACATCATGTCATCGTTCGTATTGCATTACTCCATTTTTCCATGAACTTAATACACTAGATGCATGTTGGATAGCGGTCGATGTGTGGAGTAATAGTAGTAGATGCAGGCGGGAGTCGGTCTACTAATCTTGGACGTGATGCCTATGTAATGACCATTGCCTGGATATCGTCATAATTATTTGAGGTTCTATCAATTGCCCAACAGTAATTTGTTTACCCATAGTTTGCTATTTTTCACGACAGAAGCCACTAGTGAAACCTACGGCCCCCGGGTCTTCTTTCTCATATATTTGCCTTTGCGTTCTACCTTTTTATTTGCTTATATTTTTAGATCTATTAAACCAAAAACCCAAAAATACCTTGCTGCAATTTATTTTATTTGCTGTTCGATCTATCAATATTTCCAACTTTATCTCTCACACGCCATTTCTGGCACCGTTACCCGAAAGGGATTGACAACCCCTTTAACACGTCGGGTTGCGAGGTGTTGTTATTTGTTTGGAGGGGCTGTTTATGTTGTGTTGCTTGGTTCTCCTACTGGTTTGATAACCTTGGTTACATATCTGAGGGAAATACCTACCGCCACTGTGCTGCATCATCCCTTCCTCTTTGGGGAAATACCGACGTAGCTTCAAGCGACATCAAAAGGAATTTCTGGCGCCGTTGCCGGGGAGGATCTTCATCATAACAAGGTTCCTAATCACAAGTCTCATCTCCTTGAAATTTACATTATTTGCCATTTGCCTCTCGTTTTCCTCTCCCCTACTTCACAAAACTTTGCCGTTTTATTCGGCTCTCTTTTTCGTTCGCCGTTTTCTCATCAGATCTATCCTTTGCTTGCAATCATGCGTGATTTCGGTATGGCACCAACAGATGATGGCATTACTCCTAAGATTGGACGTACATGCAATTTGGATGCTAAAACTTTTATCTTGGGGCAATGGAACGTTATGGGAAAAGAACGTATCCAAGAATTTTTCAATTGTGTTGGGAAGCTTAGTCTTGATGATGCTCATGTACTTAAAACTACTAGATCTTATGCGGATGCTATATCAACACTAGTTCTAAAACTTGGAAGTAAATTTATTTGTACCCATCCTACCTTGCAAAGATTATTTTTTGATCTCCCCGTTATAAAGAATCATAGAGCTAAAAAGTTAGCCACTCTTGTTCTTATGAATGAGTTTGACTACATAATACGGGAAGCTAGGGAAATCTTTGACTATTATGGTATGAATCGTGAAAAACCTGTGATAGATGAAATTATTTACAATAGTGATTATTCTTTAAGACATTTTCTTGGGGACAATTAAATCTTTGATGAGATTCTTAAAAAGGAAGTCCCAGTTCTAGATATAATCCAACAAGTCTTCAATAATGTTAATCAACATTACTCTTGGATTGTTACAGGAAATCAAAAGGGGTATGATGAAAATTAACTTAGGATTGCAAAGGCCTCTATGGATAACATGTTTTATGTTGTGTATACAAAGCCTCATGATGAAAATACCTCTAAGAAAGTCAAGAACAAGGATGACAAAACTTAGATCCCTGCTCTATGCCTAGCTAAGGGCGTAAAACTATAGCACTTGTTGGGAGGCAACCCAATGAATAAATTTATTTTTTCTTTTTGCTTCCTGTTTTTGAGTGTTAGAATAATTATGCTACTATTATGATTGTGTTTTTTATGTTTTAAATAGTGTTTGTGCCAAGTAAAGCCTTTAGGATCTTCTTGGGCAATAGTTGTTTGATCTTGCTGAAAGAACATAAACTTTTTCGCTTAGGAAAATAATTTTCATTTTTTTTACCAAAGAGCGATAAAATACCCATTCCAATTGCAGCAGATCAATATACAAATTTCTCAGGTCGTCCTAATTTTTCAGAGTTTTCTGAGTTATAGAAGTATTCGAAATAGTCAGATTGCTACAGACTGTTCTGTTTTGACAGATTCTGTTTTCTTTGTGTTGTGTGCTTATTTTGATGGCTCTATGGTTTTCTTTAATGAGTATTTTCCATATAAAAGTTGGAACACAGTAGATATAATACAAAAACAAAATATGACTTGGTTTGATACATCACTTATAGTAGTGATTTATTATTCTTATACTAACGAATCTGACGAAGGCTTTGTTGAGTTTTGTGTGATTGAAGTTTTCAAGTTTTGGGTTATCTTACGATGGATGAAGGAAGGATGTAAGGGCCTAAGCTTGGGGATGCCGCCATATCCCAAGCTATTATGAAAGAATGAGCAATCAACTAAGCTTGGGGATGCCCCCGAGTGGCATCCCCGCTTTCTTCCAACAACTATCGGTATTTTACTCGAAACTATATTTTTATTCGTCAAATGATATGTGTTTTGCTTGGAGCGTCTTGTATGATATGTGTCTTTGCTTGTTTTATTTTGTACTTTAAGTCAGCAATCCTTGCTGGACACACCTATTTGAGAGAGCCAAAATTATGTCATGACTTGTTAGAATTGCTCTCTATGCTTCACTTAAATCTTTTATGAGCTAGGACTTGCTCTAGTGCTTCACTTATATCTTTTTGAGCATGGGTGTGCTTTGTTATTTTTGAAGAAATGCTCTCTTGCTTCACTTAGATTTATTTGAGAGTTAGTATAATTTTGAAGAAATTCTCTCTTTCTTCACTTAAATTATTTTGAGAGAAAGAAAATTTGTTATGCTCATGATCTTCACTTATATTTGTTTGAGCTTATGAAAAGCGACACATGAAAATTAGTCCCAAAGTGATAGATATCCAAGAAGGATAAACAAAAAAATGTCATGAAGATCATTGGACAAAATAAACTTGATTCTTAGTAATAGTTTTGAGATATGATGATGTGATATGTGAGTCATCTTGATGAGTAATTATGCTTTAGTAGGAATATTGGTTTTAAGGTTTGTGATTCCCTATGCATGCACGAAAGTCAATAATCATGCAATGAAATTATATCCTACTTGTGGTGCACTATTCGGTGTTAATTATGCTTAATTCTTGCTTATGAGATTATTCGTTTCTTGGTTGGTCGTTTCCCAATCTTTTGCTAGCCTTCATTTTGCACTAAGTAGGACCTCTACTTGTGCATCCAAAATCCTTTAAAGTAGTTTTGCCACATGAGTCCACTATATCTACCTATATGCGGTATTCTTTTGCCGTTCTAAGCAAATTTGCATGTTCCATCTCTAATTTTCAAAATAAACTTCTCTTTTGTGTGTTTGTTTCGCTCGCGGAGCGGTGAGGGGTGCCTAATATTTTCCATGCTAGATGTGTTATTCTCAAGATGAGTGTTTATTCACTTGTCATTGCACGAGAGTACGGCAAAAGTATTAGGGATGCCCAGTCGCAAAATGCAAAAATAAATGAATTTACTTTATGTTGTCAAATAATAAATTCCTTGGAAAGTGTTGGCATGGAGGCATCCGTGGATACGGTTAGCCATGGAAAGTGAAAGTTATGGTGGAAAAAGGAATAAACTTTATTTTCTATTGGGGAACCGCCTACGATATATCTATGCATGGAAAGTATTGAGAACTCTAAGTTGTTTTCGTTGGTGGGATGGATACACCTCTCAAAATATTTTTATCTCTAAGTTTTTCGCTTTGAGCTCTGGCACCTCTAAAAATCCCTACTCCCCTCTGCGAAGGGCCTATCTTTTACTTTATGCAATTTTTATTTTGAGTCTCCATCTTCTCTTATAAAAGCACCAACTAGGAGGCAATATGATCATGCTTAAGTATTGGGTATAGTTAATATTCGAGTGTGTTTCATGAATGGATCAACGTTTGAGCATGATGGGCTAGGGATAACTTATTTTAGCGTTGATATTTTGAAAGACATGGTTGCTTGTTGATATGCTTGAGTATCTAAATTATCATGTCAAAACAAGATTATTGCTTTCAATCACATAAAAGTCCAATTTTCCATGCTATAAAGAAAGAAATATTATATGACATGATGAACAGCAGTCCACATAAAAAATACTGTTTTTATCACTTACCTACTCGAGGACGAGTAGGAGTTAAGCTTGGGGATGCTGATACGTCTCCAACGTATCTATAATTTTTGATTGTTCCATGTTGTTTTATTATTAATCTTGGATGTTTTATAATCATTTTATATCATTTTTGGTACTAACCTATTGACATAGTGCCAAGTGCCAGTTGTTGTTTTTCCATGTTTTTTACATCACAGAAAATCAAGATCAAACGGAGTCCAAATGCCACGAAACTTTACGGAGAATTTTTATGTCACATCCCTAGCTTCTGGTGCTGCCTGGTGTTTGCATCATGTCTAAATTTCTGAAATTTGAACTGAGGAAATTTGGAAGCCTCAAAGATTTAAATAAAAGAGGGGCAAAAACCCTAGAAATCTCATTCATTGCTCCAAAGTGCTCTTCTTAAATGTTTGATAATTTTTGGTAAGGGTTCTGGTCCCAACCAAAATATTGAACATTTTTAAGGATTTATTTTTGGGACTTTGGATTTAATTCATTAGCTATTTGAATTTGAATTATATTCATATAATTAGAATATAATTTCAAATACCCCTGAAATATTTTATAAGCTTTTGGAAAAGTCCTTAAGCAGCATAAATATTTTCAGAGGAGTTTTGGCATTGTTTGAATTATTTTCAAATTCAAAACAGTGGCAAAACAGATTAAATAAAAGAAAAACAGAACAGAAATAAAAAAGGAACAGAAGCCTACCTGGGCCACTTACCTGCAGCCACCTAGCGCCCCACCTGGTGGCCCAGCAGAAGCCGGCCCAGCCCACCACTGCAGCCCTCCGTCGTCTTCCTCCCCTCGCCCCAAAGCAGCTGCGTGCTCGCACGCGCACGGCCGCGCGGCCACCTCCTGCTTGCCGACGAGCCCCTGGCCGCGTGGACGACTCCCGCAGGCCGTCCCGATCCCGCTGACCGTTTCGCTCACTCTCCCCCCTCGACCCTCCCTCCTCTGCTCCCTCTCTCCCGCCTGGACCGAACGGAGCCGCCGTCACCGACGAGCTCCCTCGCGGCCACAGCCACCCCCTCGCTCCCTCTCCACACCCCTGAGCTCCGTCCCGACCCCATGAAGCTCCACCACGACGCATGCGACGCCGGGTGCCCTGTAGCCACGCCATCACCGCCATCTTCATCGCCACGGCCGGCAATCGCCGCCGTTTGATTCGCCGCCGACAGGACGTCCCCGAGCCCACTCAGCGTCTCGTCCGACTCCCCGTGAGCTCCTCTTCTCTTCCCCTCACTCCCCGCACCTGATTTCGTCCCCTAGCTCCATCTTCCACCACGGCCGAAGCTCGCCGCCGCCGTGCCTCGTCGCCGTCATGGCCAGAGCCACTGTGGCTCGAAGCCGGGCACACCATCGTGCTCCACACCTCACCAGGAGCACGTAGCACGCACCAACGCCTCCCCTAGCGCCCTGCATCGCCTAACCCGCCGTTGGCCGAACTCCGGCCGCCGCTCACGAGCTCGCCGTCGTCGGTACCGGCCACCACAGGCACGGCCACCACCACCATTCGATGCGCACCAGCAAGGGCTCTCCAACGAGCCCAAGCACAGCCTCGCCCGTGCCCTGTAGCGCATTTCCGGCTCGCGCCGCCGTCTCGGGCCTCGCCGGCGTCATGTCGCCGGTGGGTTTGACCCCACTGACCCGGGATTTGACCCTGCTAATTAACCCTGTGACACTGACAGCAGGGCCCCACCTGCTAATTAATCCTAGATTAGTTTCTGTTTAGTTTTTAACTAATCCTAGTGGCCCCACGCGTCAGCTTTGACTAAGCTGACGTGGCTGTTGACTGGGCCCACATGTCAGCGACACTAATCAGCCCCAGTCACTGACCAGTGGACCCCACTGGTCAGGTTTGACCTGAACCTGCCCTGTTGACCTGATGACGTCAAGGTGATGTCATGCTGACGCATTAAATGATTTTCTGGATTTAAAATAAATCAGAAAATCCAAAAAATAGCTAAAACTTCTAAAAATCATAGAAAATTAACCGTAACTCCAAATTAAATAATTTATATATGAAAAATTATCAGAAAAATTCAAGGAATCCATCTGTACCATTTTCATGCATGTTAGAACAACTTATAGCTGCTGTTTAGCACAAATCAATTAAATGGCATTTGAATAATCACATATGGAGTTTAAATTTGAATCTTGGATTCAAACCAACTTCATTTAATCTGTCGCTAGTTGCATTAGCCCAAAACACATTCATATTGCCATGTCATAGCATGCATCATATTGTGCATTGCATTGATCGTGTTTTTCTGTATTTGCCGGTAATTGTCCCCTCTCGATAGACGTGTACCTATGATGTGATCGTTGACACTGATGAAGACCCAATGTTATCTTCAGAAGTGCCAGGCAAGCAAAACCCCCTTGTTCATTCCGATACAATCCTACTCTCTCGCTCCTGCTCTCTTTTACTGCATTAGGACAATATCGATTCATCTGTTACTTGCTGCGGTAGCTGAACCCCTTTATCCTCTGCATGACCTGTCATTCCACAGTAATTAGATGAAACCCACTAGCATGAGTAGGAGTTGTTTGAGCCCTGATGTGCCTACTCATTCATGCTTGTTTGTCATGCCTGCTACTGCTTAGAGTTGAGTCAGGTCTGATTCATCAGGGATGAATCAGAGGCGCGTGAACATGTCCTACTGTGTGTGAGCTAAGTGTGTGAACACGATTTGGTAAAGGTAGCGGTGAGAGGCCATGTAGGAGTACATGGTGGGTTGTCTCATTGCAGCCGTCCTCAGGAACTGAGTTCTGTGTTTGTGATCCATGATTCAGCTACTACCACGCATTGGGCCCAAAACCAATGGACCCTCTCGGCTTCTTGATCACCCTTGTCCTCTGTCCAGGAGTTGCAAGTAGTTTCTGGTGTTTGTAGTATGCCGGAGGCCGTGCGCATCGCTGACCGTAGGGGTGGGCTGTGATGCGGTAGGCACGTGGCCGGGTAAACCGGGCGCCCGTTTGGTGTCACGGAACCCTGTTCACATCGTTTGGGGCTGTGAGCGAAACTCCGGCCGGATCTCCTCATGGATGGAACCCGAATAGGCGATAAACCTGGACTAGAGACTTAGGTGATTAGGTAGGTCGTGGCCGACACCCACGTTGGGCTTCCGCTTGAAGGTTGCCGAGTACATGTCGTGTAAACGGCGGTAAGTGGTGAGAGCGTGTGTGAAGAAGTACACCCCTGCAGGGTTAACCTAATCTATTCGAATAGCCGTGTCCGCGGAAAAGGACTTCTGGGTTGCTTATATCAGTTCATAGACAAGTGAAAGTGGATACTCTAAAATACGCAAGATAAGCGTGAGTGATATGGATGGCGTTCTCGTAGGGAGACGGGAGCGGTTCCATAGTGGTGTATTGGTTGGTGAATATGTGGACTCGTGTGCGCCACCTCAAAAGAGTTACTCACAGTCGTAGTTCAGGATAGCCACCGAGTCAAAGCTGGCTTGCTGCAGTTAAACCCCACCACCCCTTTGTTGATAATGATGCATATGTAGATAGTTCTGATGTAAGTCTTGCTGGGTACATTTGTACTCACGTTTGCCTATTTTATGTTTTTGCAGAGAGACTTCAGTCTCACTAGTAATTCCGCGTGGTCTTTGACGTTTAGCTTGTTACCTCAGCTACGATCTTGAGCCCTCGGCAGGATCTGGTAGATAGTCAGGCTTCTCAGCCTTTTTCATTTATAGATGTCTGTACTCAGACATGATAGCTTCTGCTTGTGCTTTGATTTGTATGCTCTGAATGTTGGGTCGTGAGACCCCTGTTTGTAATATCTCGCTCCTCGGAGCCTATTGAATAAATACTTGAGTCATATAGTCATTTTGTGATGCCATGTTGTATTGCACATATCGAGCATATTGTGTGTATGTTATTGAAATGCTTGGTATGTGTGGGATCTGACTATCTAGTTGTTTATCTTTAGTAGCCTCTCTTACCGGGAAATGTCTCCTAGTGTTTCCATTGAGCCTTGGTAGCTTGCTACTGCTCCGGAACACTTAGGCTGGCCGGCATGTGTCCTTCTTCGTTCCTGTGTCTGTCCCTTCGGGGAAATGTCACGCGATGAATACCGGAGTCCTGTTAGCCCGCTACAGCCCGGTTCACCGGAGTCCTGCTAGCCCAGTGCTACAGCCTGGATTCACTCGCTGATGACCGACACGTTCGATGTTGGGTCATGGATGCCTGTCCCTGTAAGTTTGTGCCACTTTGGGTTTACGACTAGCCATGTCAGCCCGGGCTCCTTACCATATGGATGCTAGCGACACTACCATATACGTGTGCCAAAAGACGCAAACGGTCCCGGGCAAAGGTAAGACGACACCCGTGGGAATACCGTGCGTGAGGCCGCAAAGTGATATGAGGTGTTACATGCTAGATCGATGTGGCATCGAGTCGGGGTCCTGACAGCGTTGGTATCAGAGCTTGACTGCCTGTAGGATTACCAAGCCAAACTGGTCGAAGTTGAGTCTAGAAATTCTTTAGTTATATAAGGGAATTGATTGTGGGATGGAACGTAAGGCTCTTTTTACTCCTTATACCTTATGCCTTCTGATCTGAGTCATCTTATCTTTCCTGCGGGGATTAAGAACTAGGCCATCTCTTCTTTCTATCAGGATCACGTGTTACTAATCCGTAGACTTATAGATTGTTGGATTTAAGCTTGAGTTCAGTTTCTATTACTTCCGTATGTTAATTGTTAATCTCGAAACCGTGATATTGTGCTTCTGAGTGGTTATGCCACCATTTTTGTGAATGTCTCAAGTCTTTTCTGAGCATTTACAGCCGTTATGCTGTCCAAGTCATCCCAGGTTTCTAAAATAGTCGGATGCATTTGCAAATCCCTTCCTTCTGTTTCCAATGTGCCTTTGGTCAGATTAATCACACAAATCAGTGAGTTGAGGTACTTTATTGCCTTGACATATATGTTGGAGCTGGTATTATGACCCTAGGTGTCTTAGGGGATCATCTAGTAATTTAGCCATGATTTGTGTCCTAGTGTGATGATTCTGGCCATCATTCTTGTAAGCATCCCGTGATGCCACTTAGTTAGTAGGCATTTCACTTCTGGGTTTTGAACCCGAGATTCACTCTATTTACTTCATGTAGATAGTGTTTGCTAGTTCCTTTAGGTTATTAGTAACCTTTGCGATAGTCCTTGAAGTCCGTGGTATCTTCTTCTTCCAAATACCATGAACTACTTATGGCAGAAGTTCCTCGTTGAACTGAAATATCACAACATGATTATTCTTGAGGAGTTCTCCATTCATAAATCGTGACTCTGCCAGTTCTACCTTTCTGCATGGGTTATCCGGAAGAAATATGTTGAACTTGGTTCGACATGCTAAACCATGCATCCACAACTCAGAAAATCGTATGTTCCTTTGAGTTGTCCATCTTTAGTTGTTTTCTGGCCCTTGTATATCAATTGATATTCAGGAGTAGTTATGCATCCGTGTTCATCGTTGCCACTGCTCTTGTGGTCTGTCAAGCCATTCCATTCAGGATGAATAGGAGAAACAAACTCCAGAACCTCATCCATATCTAGGATTGGGTCAAAGCAATTGTATTCCGCAGATCAAGTTGCAATCCAGCTTCTGGTCTGTTCTACCTTGAAGTATTACCATCTTGATATCAGGAATATCATGGGAATTGCACACCATCTTATAAATTCTTGACGCAGTAATACTTCTTATCATCATTGATAATTTCTCGGTTTCTGTGTTATTATAACCGGAATGCCGGCAAGCAAATCGTGGTGTGTGAAATCAATACTCCTAGCAACTCCGTTGCTTGGTAGTTAAATGGACAATAACGTCATCCTTAGCGAGTTGACTATTGAATCATCACCCTAAGGTTGATTGTGCTATCTAGTCCATTCTCCTGGTGCACTCCTCGATTGATGAGATAGGATTTTGTTAAGTCCTTGCTCATTTGATCATATCGTCTTGCCCTGAAAAGCAAGATTGTTCTTGAGCTTAGTAACATATCGGTGGTTCGTGATTTTCCGTATATCTTCTCGGAAGTATTACCAGGTTGTCACCTGACCGCTATGTTGAGTCCGTGATCAAGATGGTCTCCTGAAAACCACCTCTTCTCCAAGAATCTGTGTGGGATACCCCTGAGCTAGTTGGTCAAGCTAAACAACAACTTGGAGAGTTGGAAGATAAAAGCTTGCCCAACTTAGTTCATTTCTCAAAAGGGATATCTTGTGGTTGTGTGTGTTGAAGAAAGATGATATCTTTATTGGTTGATCCTCGTGATCAATTGTTGGATCTATCATCTTACCTAAACCTTTGATTGAGTATGGGCTATCGTCAAATCAAATCAGAACCAACGATATTCGTAATGTTGTCTTACTCGTGGTTTTTCCTCGAGCATACACCATTATATTCTTTGGTCTGACCAATGCTATCACCGTGTTCACTTAACTATGGGATTCCTTTTAAAAAGGGAACCCGGATGAATTGTTGTTGAGCCCATTGACAACATCCTTATCTCCTCCATAATTTTGTTGAACATTAAGCTATTGTTGGAAACTTTGTAAACAATGCCTTCGAGTTCCGTCTCTAAGGTATATGTTTGGATGGAAGAAGTGACTTCCTTTGATTCACGTGCATTTGATGTAAGTTGCCGCCGTGAATTCGAGAAAGCATGTTTTACCTCCTCTGGAACCATCCAAAGTCCATTATGCACGTGCGAAGTATTCTGTGGTTTGATAGACTGATCATCTTCATTCCATATGTGTATCCTAGCACACCAAGCCACTGACTGATTTGTTCTAGGAGAAGGAGTTCTTTTTAAGAGCTAACCCGGGCTTAATCAAGAACTTTGATATCCTCGATGATGGTTCCCAACCAGAACTCGGTAGTGTTTATTATAAGACTACCATGTGGTCGTGCTTGTCTGGGACAACATGTTCACATGTTTGTAGCGGAACCAGCTCATGTTTTGGAGCTTGCTATCATAGTTCATTTCCCGAGAATCTCGCAACGTCATCTCGTCGATTTGTGTTGCAAACTTTCATTTTTCTTCCTAGACTCGATGAGTCTGGAATATCCTGACACCAACCAGATCTGAATCTCAGGCAGATATGATAGTTGGAACATTTCCCAAGAACTTTAATATTGGTCTCGCGATAACCGGTAAAGTGGATGTCATGGCCAACACACCCAGCCGGAAGACCTGTTATTATAATATCTTGTTTGAGGAAGTTGGCCACCTCCCCATAAGGATTTCGTAGGAATTACCTCCGTAACTGTTCCTTATGGATTCTATTGCTCCCGAAGTCCGACCTTTACTTGATGTTCTAGTTATCAAACCATATCTATGGGTGGATTACGCTAGCACATCAAGGAGAACATTAGAAGCGGAGTGCTATATGTCTCTCGGTCGATCATCCAGATTTTGTTTCCTTGGCCTCGCTAGGGTGAAATCTGAGTTGATGTTATCTTCCTATGCATCTGCATCGTCCATCGTTGTTCATCATGGTGGTATGTTGTGTTGCCAGGATCCTTGACACGGATGTTGGTAAAACCTTGATGAATATGGAAATGCTCAAGTTCTTGTGAGCACGCACAAGCGCTAGGTGTTATCATCGGCACTAACTGGGTTTGCTCTTAGTTTCCTCGGCAATGCTATGACCTTTTCAAACAGTGAATTCACTCTCTATTATTGGGTTCTTCCCCAGTTACCAGAATCATTCCCAGCATTTGCATTTTGTTCCCAGCTTGCACCGCCAATGTGCCATTCTACCATGGGTCTCTTCCATTTCCGGTGATAAGCAAAAATCACCCATTAAGTTGTCTTCAACAAGGTAATCCACATCATCCAAGTTTGAGTATGCCATTCTACCGAACCCCTCTAAATGATCGATTATGATTTGCCTTAAGCTAGTATAAGAGTTTCAATGATCTCTGAATCAAAGGTAATTCTTTTTGCCACTTAGGGTAATAATCTACGAATCACCCTCCTCCAGGATGTTTCGTCGTGGTATCATGGCAACTCAACTCCTTGCTACGTTGACAATCGTTTACCACCTTCTTAAGTGTGGAATTGTTGTCTACCTAGTCAACCCTCGTCATCCGTTCTCTCCACCCCTCTTGATGTGTATCTCGTGTCTCAACCCGAGAGATGGTTCTATGTCTCATTCCGTGAGTTAATCCTGAGTTGTTCGATCTTCGAGAAGATCAACCCTTCTAGAGTCTCCTTCTTCTCTCCATGTCATGTTGGCAGGATTTCTCAGAGCAAGACTTCGAGACAACGATGGTGAACGAATCAACATTCAATTGAAGTGCAACCTGGATCGTGAAGATTGCGCTAGTTTACGTTCCCCCTTTATCTTACCCTACGTTTGAATCTCGAGACGAGATTCTTGTTTAGTGGGGGTGAGTTGTCACATCCCTAGCTTCTGGTGCTGCCTGGTGTTTGCATCATGTCTAAATTTTTGAAATTTGAACTGAGGAAATTTGGAAGCCTCAAAGATTTAAATAAAAGAGGGGCAAAAACCCTAGAAATCTCATTCATTGCTCCAAAGTGCTCTTCTTAAATGTTTGATAATTTTTGGTAAGGGTTCTGGTCCCAACCAAAATATTGAACATTTTTAAGGATTTATTTTTGGGACTTTGGATTTAATTCATTAGCTATTTGAATTTGAATTATATTCATATAATTAGAATATAATTTCAAATACCCCTGAAATATTTTATAAGCTTTTGGAAAAGTCCTTAAGCAGCATAAATATTTTCAGAGGAGTTTTGGCATTGTTTGAATTATTTTCAAATTCAAAACAGTGGCAAAACAGATTAAATAAAAGAAAAACAGAACAGAAATAAAAAAGGAACAGAAGCCTACCTGGGCCACTTACCTGCAGCCACCTAGCGCCCCACCTGGTGGCCCAGCAGAAGCCGGCCCAGCCCACCACTGCAGCCCTCCGTCGTCTTCCTCCCCTCGCCCCGAAGCAGCTGCGTGCTCGCACGCGCACGGCCGCGCGGCCACCTCCTGCTTGCCGACGAGCCCCTGGCCGCGTGGACGACTCCCGCAGGCCGTCCCGATCCCGCTGACCGTTTCGCTCACTCTCCCCCCTCGACCCTCCCTCCTCTGCTCCCTCTCTCCCACCTGGACCGAACGGAGCCGCCGTCACCGACGAGCTCCCTCGCGGCCACAGCCACCCCCTCGCTCCCTCTCCACACCCCTGAGCTCCATCCCGACCCCATGAAGCTCCACCACGACGCATGCGACGCCGGGTGCCCTGTAGCCACGCCATCACCGCCATCTTCATCGCCACGGCCGGCAATCGCCGCCGTTCGATTCGCCGCCGACAGGACGTCCCCGAGCCCACTCAGCGTCTCGTCCGACTCCCCGTGAGCTCCTCTTCTCTTCCCCTCACTCCCCGCACCTGATTTCGTCCCCTAGCTCCATCTTCCACCACGGCCGAAGCTCGCCGCCGCCGTGCCTCGTCGCCGTCGTGGCTAGAGCCACTGTGGCCCGAAGCCGGGCACACCATCGTGCTCCACACCTCACCAGGAGCACGTAGCACGCACCAACGCCTCCCCTAGCGCCCTGCATCGCCTAACCCGCCGTTGGCCGAACTCCGGCCGCCGCTCACGAGCTCGCCGTCGTCGGTACCGGCCACCACAGGCACGACCACCACCACCATTCGATGCGCACCAGCAAGGGCTCTCCAACGAGCCCAAGCACAGCCTCGCCCGTGCCCTGTAGCGCATTTCCGGCTCGCGCCGCCGTCTCGGGCCTCGCCGGCGTCATGTCGCCGGTGGGTTTGACCCCACTGACCCGGGATTTGACCCTGCTAATTAACCATGTGACACTGACAGCAGGGCTCCACCTGCTAATTAATCCTAGATTAGTTTCTGTTTAGTTTTTAACTAATCCTAGTGGCCCCACGCGTCAGCTTTGACTAAGCTGACGTGGCTGTTGACTGGGCCCACATGTCAGCGACACTAATCAGCCCCAGTCACTGACCAGTGGACCCCACTGGTCAGGTTTGACCTGAACCTGCCCTGTTGACCTGATGACGTCAAGGTGATGTCATGCTGACGCATTAAATGATTTTCTGGATTTAAAATAAATCAGAAAATCCAGAAAATAGCTAAAACTTCTAAAAATCATAGAAAATTAACCGTAACTCCAAATTAAATAATTTATATATGAAAAATTATCAGAAAAATTCAAGGAATCCATCTGTACCATTTTCATGCATGTTAGAACAACTTATAGCTGCTGTTTAGCACAAATCAATTAAATGGCATTTGAATAATCACATATGGAGTTTAAATTTGAATCTTGGATTCAAACCAACTTCATTTAATCTGTCGCTAGTTGCATTAGCCCAAAACACATTCATATTGCCATGTCATAGCATGCATCATATTGTGCATTGCATTGATCGTGTTTTTCTGTATTTGCCGGTAATTGTCCCCTCTCGATAGACGTGTACCGATGATGTGATCGTTGACACTGATGAAGACCCAATGTTATCTTCAGAAGTGCCAGGCAAGCAAAACCCCCTTGTTCATTCCGATACAATCCTACTCTCTCGCTCCTGCTCTCTTTTACTGCATTAGGACAATATCGATTCATCTGTTACTTGCTGCGGTAGCTGAACCCCTTTATCCTCTGCATGACCTGTCATTCCACAGTAATTAGATGAAACCCACTAGCATGAGTAGGAGTTGTTTGAGCCCTGATGTGCCTACTCATTCATGCTTGTTTGTCATGCCTGCTACTGCTTAGAGTTGAGTCAGGTCTGATTCATCAGGGATGAATCAGAGGCGTGTGAACATGTCCTACTGTGTGAGCTAAGTGTGTGAACACGATTTGGTAAAGGTAGCGGTGAGAGGCCATGTAGGAGTACATGGTGGGTTGTCTCATTGCAGCCGTCCTCAGGAACTGAGTTCTGTGTTTGTGATCCATGATTCAGCTACTACCACGCATTGGGCCCGAAACCAATGGACCCTCTCGGCTTCTTGATCACCCTTGTCCTCTGTCCAGGAGTTGCAAGTAGTTTCTGGTGTTTGTAGTATGCTGGAGGCCGTGCGCAGCGCTGACCGTAGGGGTGGGCTGTGATGCGGTAGGCACGTGGCCGGGTAAACCGGGCGCCCGTTTGGTGTCACGGAACCCTGTTCACATCGTTTGGGGCTGTGAGCGAAACTCCGGCCGGATCTCCTCATGGATGGAACCCGAATAGGCGATAAACCTGGACTAGAGACTTGAGTGTTTAGGCAGGCCGTGGCCGACACCCACGTTGGGCTTCCGCTTGAAGGTTGCCGAGTACATGTCGTGTAAACGGCGGTAAGTGGTGAGAGCGTGTGTGAAGGAGTACACCCCTGCAGGGTTAACATCATCTATTCGAATAGCCATGTCCACGGAAAAGGACTTCTGGGTTGCTTATATCAGTTCATAGACAAGTGAAAGTGGATACTCTAAAATACGCAAGATAAGCGTGAGTGCTATGGATGGCGTTCTCGTAGGGAGACGGGAGCGGATCCATAGTGGTGTATTGATATGGTGAATATGTGGACTCATGTGCGCCACCTCAAAAGAGTTACTTGCAGTCGTAGTTCAGGATAGCCACCGAGTCAAAGCTGGCTTGCTGCAGTTAAACCCCACCACCCCTTTGTTGATAATGATGCATATGTAGATAGTTCTGATGTAAGTCTTGCTGGGTACATTTGTACTCACGTTTGCCTATTTTATGTTTTTGCAGAGAGACTTCAGTCTCACTAGTAGTTCTGCTTGGACTTCGACGTTTAGCTTGTTACCTCAGCTACGATCTTGTGCCCTCGGCAGTATCTGGTAGATAGTCAGGCTTCTCAGCCTTTTTCATTTATAGTTGTCTGTACTCAGACATGATAGCTTCCACTTGTGCTTTGACTTGTATGCTCTGATTGTTGGGTCATGAGACCCATGTTTGTAATGTCTCGCTCCTCGGAGCCTATTGAATAAACTACTTGAGTCGTAGAGTCATTTTGTGATGCCATGGTGTATTGCACATATCGAGCATATTGTGTGTATGTTATTGAAATGCTTGGTATGTGTGGGATCTGACTATCTAGTTGTTTATCTTTAGTAGCCTCTCTTACCGGGAAATGTCTCCTAGTGTTTCCAATGGTAGCTTGCTACTGCTCCGGAACACTTAGGCTGGCCGGCATGTGTCCTTCTTCGTTCCTGTGTCTGTCCCTTCGGGGAAATGTCACGCGATGAATACCGGAGTCCTGTTAGCCCGCTACAGCCCGGTTCACCGGAGTCCTGCTAGCCCAGTGCTACAGCCTGGATTCACTCGCTGATGACCGACACGTTCGATGTTGGGTCATGGATGCATGTCCCTGTAAGTTTGTGCCACTTTGGGTTTACGACTAGCCATGTCAGCCCGGGCTCCTTACCATATGGATGCTAGCGACACTACCATATACGTGTGCCAAAAGACGCAAACGGTCCCGGGCAAAGGTAAGACGACACCCGTGTGAATACCGTGCGTGAGGCCGCAAAGTGATATGAGGTGTTACATGCTAGATCGATGTGGCATCGAGTCGGGGTCCTGACATTTTATGGGCCAGATGGAAGATATTGGGCCTTGGAAGCACCTGGGGGAGTCCCGAGGAGGGGACAACCCACCAGGGCATGCCATGAGGCCTAGGCGCGCCCTGGTGGGTTGTGCCCACCTCGGGTGCCCCCTGGACCACCTCTTTGCTATACAAAAACCCCAAAAATCCCAGAACCCTAGGGTAGTCGACGAAATATTCATTTAGCCGTCGTAGAGTCCAGAACCACCATATCCAATCTAGACACCATCATGGAGGGGTTCACCACTTCCATTGGTGCCTCTCTGATGATGCGTGAGTAGTTCTTTGTAGACCTTCAGGTCCGTAGTTAGTAGCTAGATGGCTTCATCTCTCTCTCTCTCTCTCTTGATTCTCAATACAATGGTCTCTTGGAGATCCATATGATGTAACTCTTTTGTGGTGTGTTTGTTGGGATCGATGAACTTTGAGTTTATGATCAGATCTATCTTTTTATATTCATGAAAGTATTTGAGTTTGTTTGATCTCTTTTATGCGTGACCTCTTATTGCCTCGTATTTCTTCTATGATATTTGGGTTTTGTTTGGCCAACTTGATCTATTTATCTTGCAATGGGAAGAGGTACCAGGTAGTGGGTTCGACCATACGGTGCTTGATCCTAGTGACACATATGTATCGTTGCTACTAAGGATAGAAAGACGAGATCTATATCTACCACCATATAAATAAACGCATCTTGCCTACATCATGTCATCGTTCTTATTGCATTACTTCGTTTCTCAATGAACTTAATACACTACATGCATGCTGGATAGCGATCGATGTGTGGAGTAATAGTAGTAGATGCAGGCAGGAGTCGGTCTACTAATATTGGACGTGATGCCTATGTAATGATCATTGCCTGGATATCGTCATAATTATTTGAGGTTCTACCAATTGCCCAACAGTAATTTGTTTACCCAACATTTGCTATTTTTCTCGAGAGAGGCCACTAGTGAAACCTACGGCCCCCGGGTCTTCTTTCCCATATATTTGCCTTTGCGATCTACCTTTTTATTTGCTTTTATTTTCAGATCTATTAAACCAAAAAAACCCAAAAATACCTTGCTGCAGTTTATTTTATTTGGTGTTCGATCTATCGATATTTACAACTTTATCTCTCGTCACACGCCATTTCTGGCGCCGTTACCCGAAAGGGATTGACAACCCCTTTAACACATCGGGTTGCGAGGTGTTGTTATTCGTGTGCAGGGGCTGTTTACGTTGTGTTGCTTGGTTCTCCTACAGGTTTGATAACCTTGGTTTCATATATGAGTGAAATACCTACCGTCGCTGTGCTACATCATCCCTTCCTCTTTGGGGAAATACCGACGTAGCTTCAAACAACATCAACGTTCACATTTTGAACTGAATCGATCTCACCGAGTTCACTTATTTGGTCTAACCAAGTTCGCTCAATTGTGTGTAACGGTTAGATTTTGTGTGGAGGCTATATATACCCCTCCACCCTTGACGGTGTCCTGGACTAGGGGGTACTCACCACGTCGCCTCCCGACCAACTGAATCGGGCTGAGGACCCCCATGGTGATTCACCAATGGGCCACTTTAGGCAGCCCATGCCGCATACAAGGAAGACTCCACAAGACATGACGCTCAAGCCAAGGACTCTCCTAAAAACCTTAGGCCTCCAGTGTGTTATATAAACTGAGGCCAGGCTAGTCAATATATCAATCTCATATTCATGAGAACAATCTCGTGGTAAACACATGTACTCTGTACTATCCCCCATATGAATACAATCAAAAGCAGGACGTAGGGTTTTGCCTCCATCATGAGGGCCCGAACCTGGGTAAAATCCCGTGTCCGTGTTACCATTGCTCCAAGACGCCTAGATTAGGACCCCTACTACGAGATATGCCGGATATAAAACCGACATTGGTGTTTTCATTGAGAGCTTTATTGGGCGATCATCACGGTCTAATGGGAGTAAAAATCTACAATCAGGTGATGTTTTTTCAATTAGATCGGTATTGTACAAGTTGGTTTGTTTGGGAAGGATTCTCGGTGTCTCCTCTTGTGTTTTGTCTGCAGATTAGATCGTAGTTGCAGACTCTTCTACGGATATGGCAAACCAATGCGATGCGAGTAGCTAGATCCAATTTAATATCACGCCCAACAGTTTGACGGCGCCAAGTGCTGATGTGCCGCCCTAAGCGGACGTTGATAGGGACAAGTCCCCGGCGGCAACACCAAAGCCACAAAGGGAACACCCGTGTGCATGGATTCCAAAGGGCATCACCACGTAAAACTGCACAAGCTAAGTACCCAACTTGATTTTGTTTTCTGTACTAGTACTTTCTCATGTACTAGAAGTTGAGACCAATTTAGTTTTACTACTAGTTCTGTTACTTGCTAATTGGCCTGCTCACGTGCCATAATATAATCTGATATTTTCCAGTCAGATTAGTTTTATGTAAATCATGTTTTTCTTGGCCGCCGAATAATGCTATTCTGTTTGCGGTTGAATCAGGATCAAGAAACTTCTAACAACGGTGGTTGTACCTGTCACCTACGTCAGATCTGAATTATGATGTGGCTATTAGAAGCACAATTAACTCACGAAGACACGCTGACCCGCGCATAGTGAGAGTCCCTGAAGAAACACACGCATGCAACAACAACCTAGAGTTGCTGGTTTGCTACCCTGATCTGACTGATGGCGATCTACCGAGGAGACCATGTTGACTGTTGAGACATTCACATGGAATGATCAAAATTCAGCTCGGTGCAGCACACATCAGGGAGATTCATTTCTTTCCTCTTTTTAATTCGGCACCTACTAATTTATTGAAAAAGGCGTAGACCAAAAGTATTACTAACCCCTCAGTGCTAGTTTTGTAGCACGATCTCCCAATTCTAGTTGGCCAATACTAGTAATTCAACTAGTGCTAGTGCTACACATTTTGGCGAATCCTGTTGTAAAGACCGAAGCTATCTGATTCTCGGTATTACTTAAAATACGAATCAGTTCTGCTTGCTTTCATCTGCGGAGGTCGTCGCCGCCAAACAGGTTTTATTTTTCCTAACTATTCATTTAGTACTTAAAATTATCATGTAGAGTATTTTCTGCTGGTCTACAATGCATTATTTTTGCAGAAATATTCCACCGATGTGTTGGTCTGGCCAGCCTCTCACCGACCTATGTCGACATCCCCGTGCCACATTGTCGTTACGAAATTTCTGACCTATGTGTTGGAACTTCGTCGAACCTTGACGCCAAGGCCATATTTACCGGATTATTCACTTTGCATAAATTAATTATGCAATTTTTTCTTCTTTCTTTCAATTATTATTATTCCTTGCTTGCATTATTTTATGCGTGCAGGTGGTCGACTTCGGCCGATCAACAATTTCAAGGATCCACCATTGTGCAGATATGTCTACATGAAGTTTCTGGGACAGAAAGTATGCATGGATATACCGGCGCCAGTTGGTGGCGCACGCTTAGAGCAGCGGCGGCAGGATGTTCGGCGCCCGCAAGAAATCAACCGAGCTCCTACTAATTCCTCTCCATGTGGATCACCAGGAAACTTAATTAAATTATTATTATTATTAGATTTAATCAATGTTATTAAGTCACCAACTGATACTACTTTTGGTTCCAACACAAGCACGAATTTTGAGGTTTGATAGATAAATACTTCACCTTGCTTTGCTTGTTCACGTGAAGAATAAACCTAATACTTGACTCTTGCTATTTTTCATCAATTGCTGTTGCAACTCCTTGTCGAGGTCAACCCGGCAAGCGGATTTTTTGCCTTGAGCTGCCACCCATCATCCTCTGATTGATTAGCAAGAGCATCGCCTCCTCGGCGACTGACGTCGTCATCCCGCGCCTATCGACAGTGGCGTGTTGCCCTGCGTCGGCATCCCTGGGCTATCGCTTCATTATGCACTGGTAGAAAAAGGGTCCGTTGTCCCGGTTCCTGAACCGGGACTAAAGGGTCGGTACTAATGCCCTGTCCCTTTAGTCCCGGTTCAATCCAGAACCGGGACTGATGGGCCTCCACGTGGCCTGTGCGCGGAGCTCAGGCAGGAGACCCTTTGGTCCCGGTTGGTGGCACCAACCGGGATCAATAGGCATCCATGCGTCAGCATTTTTGTGGCTGGGGTTTTTGTGTTTTTTTTGAAAGGGGGGGTTTTGGGAGGTTAATTTAGGTGTTTCATATATTGTGTTAGCTAGCTATAATTAATAAAGAGAAGTGTCCTCTTTTATGTCCGTGCTTGGTCGATGCTACGTACTATACATACGTATAGAGAGGACTAGACATGCTAGCTAGCTAGCTAGTAAGCAAACGAAGGAAACAGAAGATCGTCATGAACATATATGCATACAGAGAGAAGTGATATCGACCACCTCTCTTTCTCCGAGAGACTGGTCGAACAACAAGTTCTCGTATATCTATCCGACACTACCGGCTACATATATACAATGATTATCTCTTACAAATATAATCATATGGACTCATGGTCCACATAGTATTCTCCGTCTTCAGCGATCACGTGGTCAAGAAAGAATGCCGCCAATTCCTCTTGAATTGCTTGCATGCGAGCTGGTGCTAGGAGTTCATCCCGCTTCCGAAACATCTAATTTGAAGAAGGGGGTCAATACATACATATATATATATATATATATATATATATATATATATATATATATATATATATATATATATATGAATGAATGAATGAAACTCAACACAAATGATGGTAATAAAATAAAATTGTGAATGTTGTTATTTACGTACTTCATATTGTTCGTCAGTGTACCCTGCTCACAGGTCGTGTGGCAAATGGACTCGCAAACATAGTATCCACAGAAATCATTCCCTTGTTCCTGCCACAACCACTTTACAAGAAATAGAGGTCAATCAAACTGATAAGCAAGAATGGCAAATCAATAGGGGATGCGCGGAACATGCTACTATAGTACTTACTTTCGGGTGTCTAAATTGCAGCTTCTTCGGGAGTCTTGGAGCTTTTTTGGAGAATTTTTTCCAAACCCTGCCGGACAAAGAAAACAATTACTTGATATATCAGGAAATGAACAAAGTTGCTGATATGGTGGATAATGATCGATTTAACTTACTTCTCGAGCATTTGAGTCATGTCCGCATAGTCCTGGGGATCTTTTCGTCTTGAGTCTAAGACAATTACTAGTCCCTGCTCAAGCTTAATCTCTAGGAGAATATAGTGGTAACTGCACACGCATGCATAACTCATCAATTAGATTACTATAACCATGACTAATATATAAGGGAAACTGAATACGCACAAGATAGTAACACTCACTTGAAGTTGTAAGGAAAGAGTATTATATCTTTGTTTTCATTTATTACCAACGATCGTAGCAAGTTGGCCTCGGTAGCTGCGGCATGAAATTTAATCTGAGTTGCATCTATGAGATATGTGTTAATGAACCCAATATCACCGACTTGTCTTTTCTTCAATTCGGCGATCTTCAATCTGCATAATATACTGAGGATGATTATAAATACATGCAATGAAAGAGCTGAGCTATATAGAGAGACTTAATGACAGAAGTAGTACTACTTACAGACAGTAGCAGGTGACCGTTGTTTTATCAAGGGCCAATTGATTGAAAAACTGAAAGAACTCCTCAAATGGAACAGGCAACAGTTTAATTCCAACGAGGTCATGCTCCTTTTTAACTTTCACATACAAAGTACTCCTCCCCCAGAGTCTCTGCAGATTTTTAAGTACCAATCATGCAATCTTCGCATCATCGTTGATAGAGATCTTTCATCTTTGACGAGAGGCTTCCCGTACTCGTATCTTTGTATCTGCACCTCCATGAAATCATAATGTACATTGTCGGGCAGGTAATCGCCAAGATTTCTATAACCAGGCACCATCCTCGGATCATTAGCGACGTTGTCGCTAGGCACCTTGAGCGGGGGGCACGATTGCTTCGCTTGTTCGTCGAGCTGGGCAATTTGTTTCCTAGCTCGTTGTT
Source organism: Triticum dicoccoides (assembly GCF_002162155.2). NCBI lineage: Eukaryota > Viridiplantae > Streptophyta > Magnoliopsida > Poales > Poaceae > Triticum > Triticum dicoccoides. The sequence goes on along the minus strand of NC_041390.1, from coordinate 267,061,272 downwards.
CTTTCAGCCTTTGATCACTGACAGTACTTCCCGACCGCTCCGCTTCGGCAAATTCCTTTCCAATAATGCGCTCATAGTTTCCTTTCGGCGGAGACTTGGGTGGTTTTGTCAGGGCAGCCAGAGTGCGCTTCGCTTTCACCGGATCTACCTTCTCCTCCGGAGGTGGATGTTTCTTTGCTTTCACCCCTTCAAAGTAGTTCCTCACTTCTTCTCGTGCAATCTCGGCGTTCTCCTCCGGGGTCCTCTCGTATGGTAACTTCTCTGGAGTCTTCAGAGAAGGACCGAATCTGTATTTCCTCCCGCCTCTGGCTGTACTGCTAGACGCTGGCAGAGCAGACGGAGCGGTTGTCTTCCTTACTTGCTTACGAGGCGGAGGAGAAGGACTACGACATGCCGGAGCAGCCGGAGCGGCGACAGGTCTCTTCCGCCCTTGCTGACGAGGCGGAGAAGGAGGAGGCTGGCTGCTCGGGCGTGTCGGCGTAGGCGGAGAAGGAGGCGGAGTGCCGCCACGCGCTGGAGAAGGAGCCGGTCGAGTGCCCTGATCGTCACTCGCCGGAGGAGGAGGCGGTGGAGGAGGCGGGGTGCCCTGACTCGCCGGAGAAGGCGGTGGAGGAGGCGGAGTGCCTTGACTCACCGGAGGAGGAGGCGGTGGAGGAGGTGGAGTGCCCTGACTTGCCGGAGGAGGAGGAGAAGGAGGAGGAGGAGGCGTCCAGTTCGGAAGGTTGATGAGCTCCTTCCGCCATAGGCATGGAGTCTTCAGAGCAGACCCCAGCCTAGTCTCCCCTTCACCGGTAGGGTGGTCAAGCTGGAGGTCCTCAAATCCCTCCGTTATTTCATCCACCATCATCCTAGCATATCCTTCTGGAATCGGCCGGCAGTGAAAAGTTGCGCCGGGTTCAGTAGGATAAACAGAGCCAACAGCCGCCTTGACCTTCAAATTCATCCATTGCGTCATAAGGTGGCAATTTTGAGACTCCGTGATAGCATCCACGAGATAGCTGGCAGGAGCCGTCAAGGCATGCTCCGGCTGAAGCATCTCGGTGGAAGCCACGCTGCTTCTCCGCTGAGATGGCGGGGTAGCTTCGGGGGAAGCTTCGGCAGTACGTTTGCTGCGATTTGCTTCTCGTTCCTCTATCGCTTGTACCCTTGCTTGCAGTGCCTACATTTGGGTCTGCTGCAATTTTTTCCTCCTCTCCTGGGATTTGTAACCGCCTGCGTCCGGAAACCCAACCTTTCACGGAATGGAGCCTGGCATGCCTCGTGTCCGTCCAGCGCGCTCAGGATTCCTGAGGGCCATTGTGAGCTCGTCGTTCTCTCTATCTAGAAAGAACGTCCCTTGATGCGCTGCTTCGATATACTGCTGAAGCTTCCTGACTGGTATGTCCATTTGATCGTTCGTCCAAATGCACTTCCCTGTTACAGGGTCCAAGGTTCCGCCAGCCCCGAAGAACCAAGTCCGACAACGGTCTGGCCAGTTAATTGTCTCTGGTTCGATCCCTTTATCAACCAGATCATTCTCAGTCTTGGCCCACTTAGGCCGGGCTACGAGGTAGCCACCTGACCCCGTGCGATGGTGATGCTTCTTCTTCTCAGCATTTTGCTTGTTTGTTGCCGACATCTTCTTACTCTTTTCCGATGTCTTGTGGGCCACAAATGCGGGCCAGTGATCTCTGATCTTCTCATATCTACCCTTGAATTCTGGTGTCTCTTTATTTTCGACAAACTTATTCAGCTCTTTCTTCCACCTCCTGAATAGTTCTGCCATCATCTTAAGAGCAAAAGACTTCATTAATTGCTCTTTAACTGGCTTCTCTGGATCATCCTCTGGCGGTAGGGTGAAATTTGACTTCAGCTCAGTCCAAAGATCATTTTTCTGCATATCATTTACATAAGACACCTCAGGGTCTTCTGTAGCCGGCTTTAACCATTGCTAGATGCTGATCGGGATCTTGTCCCTAACCAAAACCCCGCACTGAGCAACAAATGCGCTCTTCGTCCGGAGGGGTTCAATCGGTTGGCCGTCGGGCGCGATTGCTATGATCTCAAACTTTTCATCTGAGCTCAACTTTTTCTTCGGGCCTCGTCTCTTTACCGAAGTTGTGCTTGATCCGGAGGGCTAGAAAAAAGAACAAAGACTTAATTAATATGTGTACATACCAAAATAATGAATGCATCAATTAGCTAGTCAGCAGAAGCTTAACTAATATATATATATATATATATATATATATATATATATATATATATATATATATATATATACCTGGCCGGACTCGGTTCGGTCACCGGAGACGTCATCACGGTCCCCTTCTTGCACCGGCATTGGGTCACCGGAGCCGTCCTCACGGTCTCCTTCTTGCACCGGCATTAGGTCACCGGAGCCATCATAATCATAGCCAGCTGCTTCCAGACCATCAGTGTCGTTGAGAAACAATGAGACGACGCATCACTTCCTCGTGCGATTATGTCCCACAACAACTCTTCTTGTACTTCGTCTCGGGCGGTGTCCATAGTTTCTACAAATATTGACAACATGGCAATTATTATTCAAACATGACAGATGGATATATTAGTGGCAAACGTTGAACTAATATTAATTAGTGGCCTTGATACTGCTTCTCTAGGGTTTGGGGTGGCCTCAACGCTGCTTCTCAAGGGTTTGGGGTGGCCTCGACAACGCTTCAAGGATAAAAAAGAAGAGGAAGAAGAAGAAAAAAAGAGGAGAAGAAAGAATAGAGGAGTTTCACTCCTCTATTGAAACTCCTCTATTCTTTCTTCTCCTCTTTTTTTCTTCTTCTTCCTCTTTTTTATCGGGAACGAGGGTCGTCGAGGGTCACCGAGCGGTAGAGGAAACCCTAAATAGCAAGTATCGTGGGTGTGAGATACATGTGGCCGTCAGTGTCGGACACTACATCCACGTCCGACAAGTGGCGCGGGTGGCCATCGGTGTCGGACACTACATCCACGTCCCACAAGTGACGTGGGTGTCGAAGCCCGCGCCACTTGTGGGACATGGATGTAGTGTCCGACACCGACGGTACATGTATCTCACACCGACGATACTTGCTATTTAGGGTTTCCTCTACCGCTCGGCGACCCTCGATGACCCTCGTTCCCGATAAATAAAGAGGAAGAAGAAGAAAAAAAGAGGAGAAGAAAGAATAGAAGAGAAGAACTCCTCTATTCTTTCTTATCCTCTTTTTTTTCTTCTTCCTCTTTTTTTTATCCTCTTCTTCCTCTCATGTTCGACGACCCTCGACCCCTCGGCGACCCTAGACCCCCTCTCGACCCCCTCATGTCGAAGTTATCGGGTAGGGGGTATATCGACAACGACATACCCGATACATACATACATACATACATACATATCACATGCATCCATACATATATGAACAAAATTAATATCTACTAATTAACAACCTAAATAAAAAAACTAATACATATAGGAAGAAGAAGAAAAAAGAAGAGAAGAAAGAATAGAGGAGAAGACTTCCCCTTCTTCCTCTCCTCTTCTTATCCCTATGATCTTCCCCTTCTTCCTCGCCTCTCTCATGAATGTCCGACGTTCTCGACCCCCCCCCCACGTGTCGAAGAAAAGAAAGAAGAAAAAAAAGAGGAGAAGAAGAAAGGAATAGAGGAGAAAAGAGAAAATAGAATATATTCTATTTTCTCTTTTCTCCTCTATTCCTTTCTTCTCCTCTTCTTTTTCTTCTTTTTTCTTCTTCTTATTTATTTCTCCTCGTCTTCCTCTCCCCTCTTCTTCTCCTTTCTTCCTCTTCTTATTTCCTTTTTCCTCTCATTCTTTTTCTTCTTCTTCCTTCTTAAAAATACATGAAGTAGTATTGCCTAATTCATTGTTCATATGAATATACAAACATTTGCATATTTACAATAATTAATATCACCAAAAAAATCTATGAACAGAAAAAAATCCTAATTTTTCTAAAAAACTATTGCATATATACATGAACATATATATACAGAGAACATATATACATATATATAAAAAAACAAGCATATATAAGAAAAAATGGCATATATATGAAAAAAACTGCTAGCTAGGGAGGGCGCTGGCCGGACCAGGAGGACCGCGGGGTCGGCGGCGAGGATGGCGACGGGGCAGTGGGCGCACGCTCGGGGTAGGCGGCGCGGGCGGCCGGGGCGGCGCGCGTTGGAGAAGGGCCGGCACGGGCGACGGCGAGGGCTGGCCGGGGCGGCGCGCGTCG
>NC_041390.1:266979657-267055978 GCF_002162155.2 Triticum dicoccoides | reverse complement strand
TTATTGTTGCTATTTTTTCTAGTTTTTTGTTTTGTTTTTTGCATTATTTATTTTCTTTTGTTTTTTGCTTTAATTTTTAATTCTGTTTGTTTTTAGGTTAGGAAAATTATAAACTTTCTGTTAGTGCCATTAGTTTTAGAAAAATTATAAACTTTCTATTAGTGCCATTAGTTTTAGAAAAATTATAAACTTTCTATTAGTGCCATTAGTTTACAAATTTGAATAGTTCAAATTTGAATTCTTTGAAATTTGTGTGAATCACAAGTTTGTGACTAACTTACTAAAAAATGAGAATAGATGCGCTTATAGAGAAAATTCAACCTAAATTCATACTAAATTTCTATGAATTTGAGAGAAATTCACTATGAATTTAGGTTAAACTTTTCTTTATTAGGGCATCTATTTTCACTTTGAGAGGAGCTCAACAAGGCAGAGAGGGAAGGGCTTATAAACTGGTGTGAGCCCCCTTCGGTTGGCAAGGTGGGACTAAACTCTGCCCGCAACGAGGACCAACCCTTTAGTCCCGGTTTGTGGCACAAACCGGGACTAATGGTCATGGGCCAGCGGCGAGGAGCAAAATTATGAACTTTCTGTTAGTGCCATTAGTTTTAGAAAAATTATAAATTTTCTGTTAGTGCCATTAGTTTTCAAATTTGAATAGTTAAAATTTTAATTCTTTGATATTTGTTTGAATCACAAGTTTGTGATTAACTTTACTTTTTCCAGTTTGTTTTTGTTTTTTGCATTATTTATTTTCTTTTTTTTTTGCATTTTTTAATTCTTTTTGCTTTTAGGTCAGAAAAATTATAAACTTTCTGTTAGTGCCATCAGTTTTAGAAAAAATTATAAACTTTCTGTTAGTGACATTAGTTTTCAAATTTGAATAGTTAAAATTTGAATAATGGTATTACGAGGGCCGAACCATAAGACATGAAAGCATTTCAAATGAACTCTAAAAAAGTTGAAAGTTGGCATGGTATCATAATTTCACCCACATAGCATGTGCATGTACAAACCGGACAGTGGTAGCATGTTCGTGTGTTACAAAGTTGGCATGGTATCATCATAATAGTTGCGGGAGAAAGTCTTCACTTTTTCTTCGCTTGTGTCATTTGCTTATTGCACCGTAACCATGGATAATCTTCATTGTTTATCAGGATGCTTGGGTCAGCCTTGACATTGAAGGGAGGAATTTCATGAAACTTTTCATAATCTTCAGACATGTCTGTCTTGCCGTCCACTCCCAGGATGTCCCTTTTTCCTGAAAGAACTATGTGGCGCTTTGGCTCATCGTATGATGTATTCGCTTCCTTATCTTTTCTTTTTCTCGGTTTGGTAGACATGTCCTTTACATAGATAACCTGTGCCACATCATTCGCTAGGACGAACGGTTCATCAGTGTACCCAAGATTTTTCAGATCCACTGTTGTCATTCCATACTGTGGGTCTACCTGTATCCCGCCGCCTGACAGATTGACCCATTTGCACGTAAACAAAGGGACCTTAAAATCAGGTCCATAGTCAAGTTCCCATATGTCCACTATGTAACCATAATATGTGTCCTTTCCGCTCTCGGTTGCTGCATCAAAGCGGACACCGCTGTTTTGGTTGGTGCTCTTTTGATCTTGGGCGATCGTGTAAAATGTATTCCCATTTATCTCATATCCTTTGTAAGTCAATACAGTCAAAGATGGTCCCCTGGACAACAGGTACAACTCATCACAAACAGTGTTGTCACCTCTGAGACGTGTTTCCAACCAACCGCTGAAAGTCCTGATGTGTTCACATGTAATCCAGTCGTCGCACTGCTCCGGGTGTTTGGAGCGCAGACTGTTCTTGTTTTCATCGACATACGGGGTCACCAAGGTAGAGTTCTGTAGAACTGTGTAGTGTGCTTGAGACCAAGAATATCCGTCCCTGCATATTATTAAGTCTCTTCCAAGAGTGCCTTTTCCAGTCAGTCTCCCCTCATACCGCGATTTAGGGAGACCTATCTTCTTAAGGCCAGGAATGAAGTCAACACAAAACCCGATAACATCCTCTATTTGATGGCCCATGGAGATGCTTCCTTCTGGCCTAGCGCGGTTACAGACATATTTCTTTAGGACTCCCATGAACCTCTCAAAGGGGAACATATTGTGTAGAAATACGGGCCCCAGGATGACAATCTCGTCGACTAGATGAACTAGCACGTGCGTCATGATATTGAAGAAGGATGGTGGGAACACCAGCTCGAAACTGACAAGACATTGCGCCACATCACTCCTTAGCCTTGGTATGATTTCTGGATCGATCACCTTCTGAGAGATTGCATTGAGGAATGCACATAGCTTCACAATGGCTAATTGGACGTTTTCCGGTAGAAGCCCCCTCAATGCAACCGGAAGCAGTTGTGTCATAATCACGTGGCAGTCATGAGACTTTAGGTTCTGAAACTTTTTCTCTGGCATATTTATTATTCCCTTTATATTCGACGAGAAGCCAGTCATGACCTTCATACTGAGCAGGCATTCAAAGAAGATTTCTTTCTCTTCTTTCGTAAGAGCGTAGCTGACAGGACCTTTATACTGCTTCGGAGGCATGCCGTCTTTTTCGTGCAAACGTTGCAGGTCCTCCCGTGCCTCAGGTGTATCTTTTTTCTTCCCATACACGCCCAAGAAGCCTAGCAGGTTCACGCAAAGGTTCTTCGTCACGTGCATCACATCGATTGAAGAGCGGACCTCTAGGTCTTTCCAGTAGGGTAGGTCCCAAAATATAGATTTCTTCTTCCACATGGGTCCATGTCCCTCAACGTCATTCGGAACAGCTAGTCCACCGGGACCCTTTCCAAAGATTACGTAGTGTAAATCATTGACCATAGCAAGTACGTGATCACCGGTACGCATGGCGGGCTTCTTCCGGTGATCTGCCTCGCCTTTGAAATGCTTGCATTTCTTTCGACATTGATGGTTGGTCGGAAGAAATCGACGATGGCCCAGGTACACATTCTTCCTGCATTTGTCAAGGTATATACTTTCAGTGTCATCTAAACAGTGCGTGCATGCGTGGTATCCTTTGTTTGTCTGTCCTGAAAGGTTACTGAGAGGAGGCCAATCATTGATGGTCACGAACAACAACGCCTTGTTGACACCTGATTTTGGCAAGATACAGATTGCAATGAAGATGGTCTCGAGTGAATGAGTTTTTAGCATAAAAATATTCACGTCACCGAGTGGAACCACTTAGATGTTTCGGTTATATTCATTCGACTTTATCTTACGGACCGAAACTATACTCCAAGTGGCATAGTTCAATGTTCCGAGTGGTTTGCGGCCAATCACGTCTTCAAGATGACCTCGGATGAAGGAGAACTCTTAAGGAATTGTCTTCGTCTCGTCAAGGCAATTGATTTTGATATATAAATCATCTCAATCCGAGTTCATATGCAAAAGTTAGAGGCAATATACTGCAGACTGAACCTCAACGGAAATATGGCGCGAGGTGCCAGACACTTGTCTGATAGGTTGCGTGAATAATTCGGCCATCAATACGGCCTTGAATCGAAAAACCTTCAACATGGAAAAGTTTCGTCTCGTCGAGACGATCGATTTTCATATATAATGCATCTCAATCCGAGGTCGTATGAGGCCTGGAGAGACAAATCAAGATTGGGCTATGTTTTCAATCGAAAACCCGAGTGAAAAGTTTACCATCTAAGTGAAAATTTACGGTCGAGTGAAAGTTTACGGTCGAGTGAAATCGGATGAACTTATTATTATCCAAGTGGAAATATAGTCATCCGAGGGAAAATATGATCATCCGAGTGAAATTGTCGTCCAGGTGAAAATATTCCGAGTGAAAAGATTACCGTCGGGACGAAAACTTGCCGATTGAATAAGATAGTGCCTTCCGAGTGGAAATATAGTCATCTGAGTGAATAAGATAGTGCCTTCCGAGTGGAAATATAGTCATCCGAGTGAAAAATTGTCTTCCGAGTGAAAAAGTCCAATCGGACGATCCGAGTGAAAGTATCTAATATCCGAGTGGATGAGCTCAAGTCCAAGTGAAATTGAACATGTGCTCGAAAGTTTATCAAAATGACCTTGGATGAAGAAGTGTTCAATACAGAAGTTGTGCGTATCATCAAGACGGTAAACTCTGATTTTGGAGTCATCATCATCAGAGATAATATATAGCCTACAAATTCACTACGAGACTCGGATAATCCAGTCTACTGCAAGACCGAGTCCGACTGGAAGATAAAGATGACCTCAAAAAGTATTCAAGATGGCCTTATTTTAAAAAGTGATCAACATGAGAGTTGTTCGTATCGTCGAGGCACACAAGTTTGGTATTTGGGCCATCTCGATCGGAGATCATATGCAAGCCCGGCGGCCCGCGCAAGAAGGAAGACAGAGTTTGGGCCAGATTCAGACTGAATCCAAGTTGAAATAGAATTAGGACTCTAGGACGTGAATTGATGTAATTTTTCTTGTAAGGAAAGCCTAGATGAATCCTTTACTTGTACGGGAAGTCCAGCCGCCTCTTATATATGTTGGGGGTGACGGCTGATTGAACAACACACAATCGAACAAATCAATATACTACTTTTTCATCTACTTTTTATCTCTCCACCGTTTTTCTATCTCATTCTTCGCTGTTCTTCGTGTTTGAGAGCTGCGAATCCCGAGGCTCTAGGGGCGAGCGAATCGACCTAGGGCATCCCATAGCCGCCGCACTCCCTGACGGGGTCCCTCCCGGGGGTGTGGGGTTTTCGGGTCTACAAAAACGCCTGTCGACTGTCTTGCGTATCGCGCTGTCGGTCGGGTCTCCTTCGACGTGAGCTGCGGTGCATCACCCCCGGCGTCGAGGGTACACGTGACGTGTTCATGTGTCAACACACTTTTTGGCGACTCCGCTGGGGAACGAAGATCAATCGTCATCATCCACCATGTCCGATCTTCCCAAGCCATCTGAGGTAGACGCCGATAACATCATTAAGCCTAGTCTTGATGAGATATCGGCCGATCATCGCCAAATCTATGAGGAGTACAAGAAGGCGCGCGATGAGAAGGACCTGTAGGAGTTCCTTGCAAAATTCAAGAAAGATCGCCAAGGCAACATCACTCCGATCGAAGAAATCAAGTTCCCTCCTCTTCAAACTCAACAGGTTAAGCCTTCTGTAAGTACTGCCTTTTCTCCTGAGCAGTGGGCTGAGATTGAAAGTTGTATTGCTGATGGTAACAATCTAGTCTATCAAACTTTTATAGAAAATACTAATGCTCAGAAGAATATATCTCAATCGTCTAGTGGTAATAATGGTGTAGCTGCTAGTGTGCAAAACCCTAATCTGACTTTACCTATTGCATCGGCGCCTCCCGTGCCGATGACTTATTATCCTACCCAAACAAATCAGATTGTGGCTACACCCATCAATCCTATTACAAGCATGACAGGTTCGGTGGCAACGCCGAACCAAATTCTACCTACAGCTACAACCACTCGACCACTACCAAATTATGGGTCGACATACATGCCACAATTCCTACCTACAGCTAGTAACCATACTCTTCCTATATCACTGCCACAAGCTTCATTGTCCACTACGGATGATGGTCTAGCTAATCTTAGAGAGGAGATGGCTAAGATGCTTAGAGAGTATTTTGGAGTTGAGTTACCTCGGAATCGGATTTACCAAAAGCCGTACCCCGAGTACTTTGATGCCATCCAGTGCCCTCCGAGATATAAGATTCCAGATTTTGTTAAGTTCAATGGAGAGGGCACAAAAACCACATGGGAGCATGTTAGTCAATACTTAGCACAACTAGGTGAAGCAGGCTCACTAAATGAGTTGAAAGTGCGTTTGTTTCCTTTATCTTTAACTGGTACTGCATTTTCATGGTTTTCTTCTTTACCACATGGTTCCATTCGGGTTTGGTCACAGCTAGAGCAGAAATTTCATGATCACTTTTATAGTGGCGGCAATGAACTCAAGTTATCACATCTAACATCGGTTAAACAGAAGCATGATGAATCGGTCTCCGATTACGTCAAGAGATTCAAAGAAACAAAAAGCCGGTGTTTTAGTTTGGTGATAACCGAGAGAGACTTGGCAGACCTAGTGCTGAGTGGTTTGAGAACTCCCATTAGAGAAAAGCTAGAAGGTTATGAGTTCTTAAATATCAACCAAGTCTTACAAAGGGCTTTGGCTCAGGAAAGCCGAAGCAAAGATCTCAAAGAAATGCATAGATACAAAGCCGATCGTCCAAAGATGAATATGGTGGAATATGATAGTGATCACTCAGACGATGAGGGTGATGTTTTTGCTACTGAATTTGTTTGGCCATCTAAGGCCAAACCCTTTACTTGCAATGATCTAAAACCGATTCATAAGAATCGTGATGAAGAGATGAAGTTTACTTTTAACATTGCTAAGTGTGATAGAATATTTGATGCTTTGCTGCAGGCTAAGATTATTAGAATATCTCATACTTTACCACCGTTTGAAGAGCTAAAACGGCGTGCTTATTGCAAGTATCATAATTCTTTTTCTCATGCTACTAACGATTGCAATGTTTTTCGACGACAGATACAATCGGCCATTAATAACGGACGATTGAACTTTTCTGAGATGCAAGTTGATAAACAACCTTTTCCAATGAATACCATGGATTTGGAGGGGAAGAAGCTACTCATTCGGCCGGAGGTAGCCGAATCTGCTAATAAAGCTAATGTCATTGTTGGTGAGCCCAGGAAAGACAAGGAGGACAACAAGGTCTTGGGGAGACAGGTTGTGCTTGGTAAGCAACCCGATGGCAAGGAAGTGATCAAAATCACCATCAAGAATCCTACACTCGGGGGGCAACTGCAAGTGCAAGAAAATGCTCGTGTGAGATTTGTCAAGCCCAAGAGTCCAGAAATTGGCAAGTGGAAAAGGAATGAAGTTAAAGTACAGCGCAAGAGGATCAAGCCAACTTTTGATATGTTGCTGTCCAAGTACACCAACCAGTCAGCCGGTTCTAGCTTTAATCGGCCGACTCATCTGAAGCGACCAAGGTCACCATCAGCTGATATGTTCAATCAGTATATGAAACCGAGTGGACCAAGGGTGCCGTTTCCAGAAGAGCATACGCAATCTGTTTGGGATCGACTTGACTATTCATATAGAGGCCGACTGAACATCGGTAACTATCGGTCGGCTGGTCAAAACATGCGACCGGATGGAAATTATCCGAGTGTGATAATGCACCCAGGTGGAAGCTATCCGAGTGAAAAAATGTGGCCGAGTAGATTCCATCCGACTGAATTCCATCCGAGTGATATCCATCCGAGTGGATTCCATCAGAGTAAAAAGGTGCGCCCGAGTGGAAATTTCATGCATCTGGAAAGTCGAAAAGAATGGCGTGTTAAATCACCAAGTGTTGCAGAAGTTGAGTCAGGAAAAGGCAAGGAGAAAATGGATGTCAACTCACTTATCTTGGGCACCGAAACATTCGCCATACAGCAGCCGATTGTGCATAGCAATCCGACCGAGCCGATACTTGCTATTGCGCCAAAGCACTCGGCTAATGACCATGAGGCAACCACCAGCCAGGTAAAGATGAGAGATCCTAAATACACTCAGCTGAAGTGGTGTCCTCCAGGGCTAACAAAGACACAAAAGAGGAAACTACAGAGGTTAAGGAGTCGAGAGATGGCAGAACAGGAGGCCGAGAAACAAAGGGATAAGTTGTTCAATGACACTCGACCCATGGTTCCACCAAAACAAGTGTGGAGGCCTAAACAAATGCTAGATACAGCATCTTCTACATCTATCACAGCAATACCTACATCACCAAAGGAGGACGATGCAACAGATATGACATCGTCTGCGACACTTCTTACTTATCCTTCACTCGGACAAATTTCAGAATCGGTGGATGCACTCGAGGAGGAGGCTGATATGTTGGACTATGAGTCTATGCCGGTTCATGAAGGTATGGATATCAATATGGTGTACTACTTACCTGCTGAGTTTCGTGTTGTAGATGAAGAAGGGGAGGTGGCTCAGGTGGATTTTAGCCCTAAAAACGCAATATTCGAGAAGCCAAAAGAACCAATAACACATCTTAAACCATTATATCTCAGAGGTCATATCAATGGGTCACCGCTCACTCGGATGCTTGTTGATGGTGGTGCTGTGGTAAATCTTATGCCCTATTCGGTCTTCAAGAGATTGGGTTTGCCTGATGAAGAATTGATCAAGACCAATATGGTGCTCAATGGATTTGAAGGCAAAGAGAAAACTGAAGCCAAAGGTGTGATGTATGTGGAGCTTACAGTCGGAAGCAAAACTTTGGCTACTGCATTCTTTGTCGCTGAGGTGCAAGGTAACTACAACGTCATACTAGGCCGCGATTGGGTTCATGCAAACCAGTGCGTGCCATCCACTATGCACCAGTTTTTGATTCAGTGGGTTGATGATGAAGTGGAAGTTATTCACGCGGATAACTCGGCCTGTGTTGCTTTGGCCGATGCATCGGTGGATTGGCAACATCCCAATGCTACTTGCTTGACGGGACGTGACTTGTCAGAATTTGATTTTCTCAGCGCAACCAAGAATGGTTTTGTGCCCGTCTCTTTAAAGCTGAGTGAATGCAATCGGCTCCAAGGTATGATATGTTTAAATGGATCCTAATTCCGAGTGGTTACAAAAACGTCTTGTAAAGTATCGGTCCAATGAGAACGATATGTATGAGTCTATAGAGGAGTTTGGATGACATGGATAAACTTGGACAAGGTTTTACATCAGCCGATCCGTTAGAAGAGGTAGATATTGGAGATGGTTCAGTCACTCGACTGACATTTATAAACAAAAATTTGAAAGCCGATTGTAAGGCTAAGTTAATCGAGCTATTGAAAGAATATGTTTGTTGCTTTGCATGGGAATATCATGAGATGCCAGGGTTAAGCCGAGAGCTAGTGGAACATCGGTTGCCTATAAAGGCCGGTTTTAGACCTTATAAACAGTCGGCCAGAAAATTTAATCTGAAAATATATGACCGGATCAAGGAAGAGATCGGTCGACTGCTTGAAGCTAATTTCATTCGACCTTGCAGGTATGCTGAGTGGATTTCTAACATTGTCCCGGTAGAGAAGAAAGGATCTGGCAAGTTGAGGGTGTGCATTGATTTCAGAGATTTGAATAGGGCTACACCCAAAGATGAGTATCCTATGCCAATAGCCGATATGCTTATTAATGATGCTTCTGGACATAAGGTTATTAGCTTTCTAGATGGTAATGCCGGATACAATCAAATTTTTATGGCCGAAGAGGACATGTACAAAACGGCTTTCCGATGTCCTGGTTTCCTTGGTTTATTCGAGTGGATAGTGATGACATTCAGATTAAAAAATGCTGGCGCCACGTATCAAAGGGCTATGAATTTGAATTTTCATGATTTACTCGGTGTCATACTTGAAGTTTATATTGATGACATTGTTGTCAAATCGGATGCTTTTGAATCTCACTTGGCCGATTTGCGTTTAGCTTTTGAAAGAATGAAAAAGTATGGATTGAAAATGAATCCTTTGAAGTGTGCTTTCGGCGTGTCAGCTGGCAAGTTTTTGGGTTTCATTATTCATGAAGATGGTATAGAGATTGATCCCAAAAAGATAGAGGCTATACAGAAGGTGGAGGCTCCAACATGCAAGAGAGATATGCAAAAGTTCCTTGGCAAGGTCAATTATTTGATAAGGTTCATAGCTAATCTATCAGGGAAAGTTGATGCATTTACTCCTATCCTTCGGTTGAAGAATGATGCTGATTTCACTTGGGGGGCAAAACAGCAAGAAGCATTTGATATGATCAAGAATTATTTGTGCACTCGTCCGGTGATGAGAGCACCCAAGCATAGGGAACCCTTCAGACTTTACATTGCAGTAGATGAAGGAGTTATTGGTGTTGTTCTAACTCAAGATACCGAAGGAAAAGAGCATGCCATCACTTATTTGAGCCGCCGCTTATTGGACGCAGAGACAAGGTATACATTTATTGAGAAATTATGTCTATGCTTATATTATGCTTGCACAAAACTGAGACATTATTTAGTGCCGAGTGTTTGTGTAGTAGCTTGTCAAACTGATGTCATTAAATACATGTTACATAGGCCAATTCTTAGTGGTAGAATTGGCAAGTGGGCTTATGCTTTGATTGAATATGATTTGGCTTATGAATCTCTAAAATCCATGAAAGGCCAAATTATTGCTAATTTCATTGTTGAACATCGGGTTAATAACAAGCATGATGTTGATATGAACCTTGTTTCATTAGTACCATGGAGATTATACTTTGATGGTTCAGTTTGTAGCAATGGCCAAGGTGTTGGTATTGTTTATATATCTCCTCATGGTGTTGTTTTTGAAGCCTCATGCCGCTTAGAATATTTTTGCACAAACAATCAAGACGAATATGAAACATTGTTATTCGGCCTAGAGATGTTACTTGCTATAGGTGCTACACATATTGAGGCTTATGGTGATTCGTTACTAGTGGTGCAGCAAATATCCAAAGTCTTTCAGTGTTTGGACGAATCACTTAATGTTTATCTTGGTAGATGTCTAGATATAATTTCTACTTTGGATTGCTTTATCATTGCTCATATATCTAGACATGACAATTGGAAAGCAAATGAATTGGCACAACAAGCATTCGGATATCATGTTGATCATGGAATGTTTCATATCTCTCAAAGACCGATGTCTTGTCTTGCCAATATGGGAGAGGCCGAACCTGAACCCACTGATTCGGCCATTAACAAAAAGTCTAGTGCAGGTGACAATCCCGACTGGAGGAAGCCCATTGTTGATTACTTGTGCAATCTGAGTAAAAGGGTGGACAGGGATGTTCGGCGTATGGCTTTCAAGTATACAATGAGAGATGATGGTCTTTATCGCCGAACCGTCGATGATGTTCTTCTAAAGTGTTTGGACGAGGACCAGGCAAGAGTTGCTATGGGAGAAGTACATGAAGGTATTTGTGGCACTCACCAGTCGGCTCCCAAGATGAAATGGTTATTGCGACGTGCTGGGTTTTATTGGCCGATTATGATTAATGATTGCTTCAGATATTATAAGGGGTGTGAAGCTTGTCAAAAGTTTGGTGATATTCAATTGGCTCCTGCTGCTATGTTACATCCTATTATCAAACCGTGGCTTTTCAGAGGTTGGGGTTTAGATTTCATTGGACAAATCCATCCGTCTTCCTCAAAAGGGCATCGGTTCGTATTGGTGGCAACTGATTATTTCACTAAATGGTCTGAAGCAGTACCTCTCAAGAACATGACGCATACGGAGATAATTCAATTCATAACCGAGCACATTATTCATAGATTCGGTATTCCTCAAACGTTAACTACAGATCAAGGTTCATCTTTCATGTCACACCAAGTCAGAGAGTTTGCCGAATCTTATAACATAAAGTTGCTCAATTCCTCTCCATATTATGCCCAAGCTAATGGACAAGCTGAGTCTAGCAACAAAATTTTAATCAAGCTCATCAAGAAGAAGATTGAGGATAATCCAAAGAGATGGCATGACTTGTTGTCTGAGGCATTATGGGCACATAGAATCTCAAGGCATGGTGCTACGAAAGTGACTCCATATGAGCTAGTATATGGTCAGGAGGCAGTTTTACCGGTGGAAGTAAATTTGAATGCTTTGAGAATAGCCAAACAAAATGATTTATTGGCAATAGACTTCTATAACTTGATGATGGAGAACATTGATGAGGTTGCTGATAAACATTTGGCTGCTTTGAATGCCATAGAGAGAGATAAGTTGAGGGTGGCAAGGGCTTACAATAAGAAAGTCAAGTTGAAGAATTTTCAAGTTGGTGATCTCGTTTGGAAAGTGATTCTGCCGATTGGTTCAAGAGATAGAAAATTTGGGAAGTGGTCTCCAAGTTGGGAAGGTCCTTTTAGAATTGCAAGAGTTGTTCCTGGAAATTCATATTTGGTGGAATCAATACAATGGGCATTGTTACCTCGAGCTCTCAATGGCAAATATTTGAAGAAGTACCACCCGAGTGTGTGGCAGGAAGCCTAAGTGGGCAATGGCCGATATACGATTATCGCCCTTAGCACAAACATGGCCGATACATAATTGTCGCCCTGAAAAAAAAATGGCCGATGGAGTGTTGATATCGTCCTTAGAACAAACACTATGCATATTATTTTTCGGCGTGCAAGCTTTGCTGAAAAACAGGGGGCATGTGTTGACACCTGATTTTGGCAAGATACAGATTGCAATGAAGATGGTCTCGAGTGAATGAGTTTTAAGCATAAAAATATTCACGTCACTGAGTGGAACCACTTAGATGTTTCGGTTATATTCATTCGACTTTATCTTACGGACCGAAACTATACTCCGAGTGGCATAGTTCAATGTTCCGAGTGGTTTGCAGCCAATCACGTCTTCAAGATGACCTCGGATGAAGGAGCACTCTTAAGGAATTGTCTTCGTCTCATCAAGGAAATTGATTTTGATATATAAATCATCTCAATCCAAGTTCATATGCAAAAGTTAGAGGCAATATACTGCAGACTGAACCTCAACAGAAATATGGCGCGAGGTGCCAGACACTTGTCTGATAGGTTGCATGAGTAATTCGGCCATCAATACGGCCTTGAACCTAAAAACCTTCAACACGGAAAAGTTTCGTCTCGTCGAGACGATCGATTTTCATATATAATTCGTCTCAATCCGAGGTCGTATGAGGCCTGGAGAGACAAATCAAGATCGGGCTATGTTTTTTGTCGAAAACCCGAGTGAAAAGTTTACCATCTGAGTGAAAGTTTACGGTTGAGTGAAAGTTTACGGTCGAGTGAAATCGGATGAACTTATTATTATCCAAGTGGAAATATAGTCATCCGAGGGAAAATATGATCATCCGAGTGAAATTGTCGTCCAGGTGAAAATATTCCGAGTGAAAAGATTACCATCGGGACGAAAACTTGCCGATTGAATAAGATAGTGCCTTCCGAGTGGAAATATAGTCATCCGAGTGGAAATATAGTCATCCGAGTGAAAGATTGTCTTCCGAGTGAAAAAGTCCAATCGGACGATCCGAGTGAAAGTATCTAATATCCGAGTGGATGAGCTCAAGTCCGAGTGAAATTGAACATGTGCTCGAAAGTTTATCAAAATGACCTTGGATGAAGAAGTGTTCAATACAGAAGTTGTGCGTATCATCAAGACGGTAAACTTTGATTTTGGAGTCATCATCATCAGAGATAATATATAGCCTACAAATTCACTACGAGACTAGGATAATCCAGTCTACTGCAAGACCGAGTCCGACTGGAAGATAAAGATGACCTCGAAAAGTATTCAAGATGGCCTTATTTGAAAAAGTGATCAACATGAGAGTTGTTCGTATCGTCGAGGCACACAAGTTTGATATTTAGGCCATCTCGATCAGAGATCATGTGCAAGCCCGGCGGACCGCGCAAGAAGGAAGACAGAGTTTGGGCCAGATTCAGACTGAATCCGAGTTGGAATAGAATTAGGACTCTAGGACGTGAATTGATGTAATTTTTCTTGTAAGGAAAGCCTAGATGAATCCTTTACTTGTACGGGAAGTCCAGCCGCCTCTTATATATGTTGGGGGTGACGGCCGATTGAACAACACACAATCGAACAAATCAATATACTACTTTTTCATCTATGTTTTATCTCTCCATCGTTTTTCTATCTCGTTCTTCGCTGTTCTTCGTGTTTGAGAGCTGCAAATCCCGAGGCTCTAGGGGCGAGCGAATCGACCTAGGGCAGCCCATAGCCGCTGCACTCCCTGATGGGGTCCCTCCCGGGGGTGTGGGGTTTTCGGGTCTGCAAAACGCCCGTCGACTGTCTTGCGTATCGCGCTGTCGGCCGGGTCTCCTTCGACGTGAGCTACGGTGCATCACCCCCGGCGTCGAGGGTACACGTTAAGTGTTCATGTGTCAACACGCCTTAAGGTTAAATTCCTCCTGTCTGTGCTCATCCCACGTACGTACACCGTTTCCATTCCACAGCTGTAAAAGTTCTTCAACTAATGGACTTAGGTACATGAAAGTGCAACTATCCCTAGGTGGTTTTGGTAATTCATAACAACATATAGCTCATTGAGCTAATGCTATTCCAAGATGATTATTTCAGGAAAGCTCAATGATTGGCATGGCATGGATGGTGAAAGTGGAACCCTCAAAATGCTAAGGACAAAGGATTGGCTCAAGCTCAAAAGCTCAAGACTCTTCATTTTATATTTTAGTGATCCAAGATCACATTGAGTCTTTAGGAAAAGCCAATACTATCAAGGAGGGATGAGGTGTTGCTTAATGAGCCTCTTGCTTCATGTGCTTAGTGATATGCTCCAAAACCCTCAACTACTTTCCCATATCCACATATGACCTAAACCCTAAGCCAAACTCGGTCCTACTGATTCTTTCTATCCGGCGCCACCGAGTTTCACTTATCATAAGCCACTGCCAAACCCTAGCAATTCGGTTCTACCGATAGGGATCTCGGTCTCACCGAGATGGGATTGCAAACTCTCTGTTTCCCTTTCGTAACTTTTCGGTCTCACCGAAAGAGCGAATCGGTCCCACCGAGATTGCAATGTAAATTCAGTGTTTCCTTTTTGTAACTTTTCGGTCTCACCAAAAGAGCAAATTGGTCCCACCGAGTTTGCCTGACCAACTCTCTGGTTAGCTAATTACCAAATTCGGTCTCACCGAGTTTGTGTAATCGGTCTCACCGAGATTACGTTATGCCCAAACCCTAACCATATCGGTCCTACCGAGTTGCATGTCAGTCCCACCGAAAATCTCTAACGGTCACTAGGTTTACCTTTTTGGTTCGACCGAGTTTGTTGATTCGGTCCCACCGAGATTGGAAAACTCTGTGTAACGGTTGGATTTTGTGTGGAGGCTATATATACCCCTCCACCTCCTCTTCATTCGTGGAGAGATCCATCAGAACACATACACAATTCCAACTCAAATGTTCTGAGAAAGAACCACCTACTCATGTGTTGAGACCAAGATATTCCATTCCTACCATATGAATCTTGATCTCTAGCCTTCCCCAAGTTGCTTTCCACTCAAATCTTCTTTCCACAAAATCCAAATCCTATGAGAGAGAGTTGAGTGTTGGGGAGACTATCATTTGAAGCACAAGAGCAAGGAGTTCATTACCTACACACCATTTGTTACTTCTTGGAGAGTGGTGTCTCCTAGATTGGCTAGGTGTCACTTGGGAGCCTCCGACAAGATTGTGGAGTTGAACCAAGGAGTTTGTAAGGGCAAGGAGATCGCCTACTTCATGAAGATCTACCGCTAGTGAGGCAAGTACTTCATGGGCGATGGCCATGGTGGGATACCCAAGGTTGCTTCTTCGTGGACCCTTCGCGGGTGGAGCCCCCCTGTGGACTCGCGCAACCGTTACCCTTCATGAGTTCTAATCTCCATGTCAACATTGCGTTTGCTCCCTCTAAACTCCTCCCCTTTACCTTCATATGCAATCATGTACATTCCGCTGCTATACTCTTATACTTGCATGTGTAGGTTGATTGCTTGACTTGTGCTAAGTTGCTAAAATCTGCCAAGACTTAAAATTGAGAAAAGAATAGATTTTTATTTGTTCAAGTAGTCTAATCACCCCGCCTCTAGACATACTTTCGATCCTACAAGTGGTATTAGAGCTTTGGTCTCCTTTTTCCTTGATTTTCATAGCCTTGGTGATCATAGCCTTGGTTTCACAACCTAGGAGAGTATGACATCTAGCGAGGGAAATTACCACCGTAGATGTCCTTACTTTGATGGTACTAATTTTGTTAGTTGGAAACATAAGATGAAAATGCATATTTTTGGACATAACCCCGCCGTTTGGTCTATTGTGTGTATTGGTTTGCAAGGTTACTTCTTTGATGGGAGATAACCGAACCGTTAAGCTAGCACGAAAGAGTTGAAGATGCTACAATACAATGCTCAAGCTTGCGATATCCTCTTCAATGGATTATGCCCCGAGGAATTCAACAAAATCAGCCGTCTTGAGAATGCAAAGGAAATTTGTGATACTTTGATACATATGCATGAAGGTACCGACTTCGTCAAGGAATCCAAATTGGATGTGCTTTAAAGTCGGCTTGACAAGTTCAAAATTAAGGATGGTGAAGGTGTCATTGAAATGTACTCTAGGCTTGCTCTCATCACAAATGAGATTGCCTGCTTAGGAAGTGAAAAGATGACTGACAAATTCATCATCGAGAAGATCCTATGAGCCTTGGATGAAAAATATGATACCATGTGCACATTGATCCAAATGATGGCCAACTACAAATATCTCAAGCCAATGGAAGTCAATGGAAGAATTGTTGCTCGTGAGATGTCACTCAAGGATAAAGAAGAGCTTCAAAACAAGTCAAGTGGTTCTTACAAAGCCTCATGTGATGCTCCTACATCATCAAGTGAGAAACAAGCCTTCAATGAAGAATTGAGCCTAATGGTGAAGAACTTCAACAAGTTCTACAAGAGTAGAAGCAAAGAAAGAAGTTCCAAGTCAAGGTCCTACAATGACAAACGATCTTCTAGTCATGAGCTTAATTGCTACAATTGTGGAAGACCCAGACACTACTCCAATGAGTGTACGGCTCCCTACAAAAGAAGAGAAGACTCACCTAAAAGGAGAAGTAGAAGATAAGAATCACCTCCAAGAGAGAGAAGAAGTAGCGATGATCGTTATGAACGAAGAACCTCTCGCGGAAGCAAGGAATCGGAAAGGAAGGACAAGTCATCAAGGAGCTACACAAAACAAAGACACCAAGCTCATGTTGGTGAATGGGTATCCGGCTCTGACTCAGACCATCACTCTGAGAGAAGTTATCACTCCGACTTTGAATATACTCAAGATGAAGGTGTTGCCGGTCTAGCACTTGTTTCAACCAACTCCTATGACATATTTAACTCACCAAATGAGGGAATTGGAAGATTCTTCATGGCTAAAGGCTCAAAGGTATCACACACTGAGTATGTTGATTTCAATAGTGATGAAGATGATTTGCTAGGTGATGATGATTTACTTGTTGACAAATCTAGTGATGAAAACTATGATGAACTTGCTATTAATCATGCTAATCAAGATAAAATGAATGACGATGATAAGAAGGAGATTGAGCGTCTAACTAAAGAACTAAACACTCTTAAGTTAGCTCATGAAACTACCTTGGAAGATCATCGAGAGCTTTTAAAGACTCATGAGAAGCTACGCTTTGAAAAGCTCAACCTTGAGTAAGAACATGGGTTCTTAAAGGCAATCGATGATGATCTTCGCAAGAAAAGTTCTTCTTACATTGCCAAGCATTTACTCTTGTCTACTTACATGCCACAAGTAAAATCTAGTAACAAGAGCAAGGAAGATTCTTCTTCTAGTAGTAACAATAATCATGCTAAATCCAATATTGTTGCTTCTAGTAGTTCTCTTGATTCCACTAATGATTCTCTTAGCCAGGTTACACTTGAGCAAGAAAATAGCTTATTGAAGGGAATTATTGAGAAATGTGTTCACAAGAGCCTTGCCGAAAGTAAGCAATTGGAGGAAATTGTACGTAAGCAAGGAAGGCACCAGAAGAATCAAGGTGTTGGTTTTGAACGAAAGTTCAATGCCAATGGAGTTGGGTGGGAAGAAGATCAATACCCCAAGACGAAGTTTGTTCCTCAACAAGAGAAGTATGATCCTATTTCTTTCAAGGGAACACAAGCTCAAGATGATCTTCCACCACAAGACCACAAGCAAAAAGGCAAGGACAAGATTCAAGAGAAGATTGATGCATTTGAAGAAGCTCCCAAGGCCTTGGTCAAGTGGGTTCCCAAGACTACATCAAGTTCTACTAGAACTCCAAGGATTCCCATCAAGTTGATGTGGATCCCGAAGAAGAAGAACTTGAAAGTTCTTGAGGGTGACTCCACCAACATATTTCACTCATATCATTTTGGCGAGAAAAAGTGCAAACAACTTCCACATCTTGCACTAGTTCAAGGAGTCACAAATCCTCTTGTTGGTAAGACAAGGGACAAGGTGACCTAATGCTTTCATGGATATCATCTTGTGTGAACTTCACTCTATGTCTATGTATATCCTTGTTTGTTCCTTGTGGGACTAACCCATGAAGGTATTGAAAGTGCAACTCACTCCAATGGATTGCTCCAAATGATCAACATCAATATTGAGCATCCACATCTTCAACATGTATATGAAGTCATCATCGACAAAACCCAAGGTTAGTTCATCCCTCTTAGGGGGGATATCACATCTACGGGGGAGCTTTGCTCTAAGAATTGAGCTAAAGCAACTCTAATAATGTGAACACAACAATGCTTTATGTAAAAGTGGCAACCCCACTTGTGCTTAAACAATGAGTATGAGCTACGATAAAATGTTCTCATTTGACTCCTTAGTCAATATACTCATATATAGATGACCTAGTCATCACCAATTGCTTGATAAATGCTAGAGTGTTTGTGCATGCTTTGCCACATATTTCATTTGCCATTTTATTATGTGATCATGTTGGTTGCATATTTTACTCATTCGAGGACATCCATTTGTTTCTTTATTGTTTGGTTCTTTTTATTTTGCCAAATGGATGGACAAGAATGCCTAAGAACTTCCTCTAGCTATCTATGCTTTTCTCGTCTCAAACTCTATTCATGCTACATCACAAAGTTTGATCAAGTCAGATCCGAACACTCTGTGTGAGGAGCACTCGGAGTCTCTGATTCATCATAGACTTAAACTTCAAAAACCTCTCTATGCATTTCGGTCTAACCGATTCATCCTTTTCGGTCAAACCGAGTTCACTGAGTTGATCTAGGTTTTCAATCTCGGTGCAACCGATTAGAACTTTTCGGTCACATCAAGTTGCAGTAACCACTTGCAATTCTGCATCTCGGTGCCACCGAGTTGATCCACTCGGTCACACCGACAGGGTCAGGATATATATACCGATGGGCCAAATTTTGGAAATTTCTCCAAAACCTCTTTGCCCGCGCGTGTCCTACTCTGCCGTCGAGGGTCTCCAGATCATCCTCTCGTCACCAGTGACCTACCGGCGCTGGTCTCCATCGCCGTCAATGGACTTCAACACCGTCGTTGCCGCCGTGGGAAACTCATAGCCGAGTTAGGGTATGAGTTTGACCCCTTGTGCATTTTTTTACCTCTAATTCTAAGCACAAGGTCAATGCCATGTTTCTTACCACGTATGAGATCAACCTATCCAACAAAATCTTCCTTTAGACTAGATTTGATTCGAACATTTAGGGTTAGGTTTCCACCAAACTCATCTCGGACCGACCGAGTTGTGGAAATCGGTCTCACCGATTTCGCTTAGGCCATTGCACTTTCACTTTTCGGTCTGACTGAAACTTGCAAATCGGTGTGACCAAATTCAATTCTCAGTGAAATCCTAGCAATCCCGGAGTCACCGAACTGTGTCTCAGTCTGACCGATTTCACTAGTTTAGACTCCAAAAGTTGCTTCGGTGTCACCGAGTTTACAAATCGGTAGCTCCGAAATGCTTTCTGTGGAAAACTAAAACTAAGTTTTTGACTCATCTATTTTGCAAAATCTCTACACTTTGTGATGCTGATCCACTCTATCTCATCTATAATCATCCACAGGGTCAGCTTTTAGTTTGCAGTGTCAACCATGTCTGAGAGTGACAGCCAGAACAAGTCCGAGGAGCAGTTGAATCTGAGTGAGGGTACTAATCCCTCTGACAGTTATGACGATGTCAGCAGAAATACTCCTAGCAACCTATCTAAGGCTACTACTAAGTAGAGGATGAATAAAAATTCTGAGTCTGAAGATGAAGACTATGTAGCTGCTGAGGAGGAGGCCAACTCCAAGAAAAAGAAGGTTGCCAAGAAAGAGTTTGGCACAGTTGCTTTAACCAAGCCTGAATGCACAAAAAGGCTCCTACAAAGAGAGGCCCATGTGAAAGGCCAGAGCCTCGACTCTTGAAACTTCCAAATCAACTGAAGAGGTTGCTGGTGAGGGCAAGAAAAGAAAGGAAAGGGTCAAGAAAAACTTGGCCAAAGTCATTGGGAGATCCTCTATGATGGAAAACCCAGCTAAGGATGAAGAGGAAGAGGAAGAAGAGGATGCTGCACCAGCATCCAAAACTCAAAAGCTGAAGGGGGATGCCATCAAGACTGGGAGTGCCCCTTCTAAGCCCAAGACTGCCCCAAAGCTTCTGCTCCACCTCCCAAGACTACACCAAATAGGAGCACAAGGAATATACCAGCTGCTGAGAAGAACAAGGCCCCAGTGCCCGAGACTAAAGTTGAGGAAGAAGAAGAAGAAGAGGCTGGAGCCCAAGTTCTTAGGAAGCTCAAGCCCAAGATCCCAGACCATGATGAAAACCATCCAGTGGCTGAGAATATGAAGATTAGAAAGGATGCAGGTCTCAGACTATGGAGAGAATCTGATCCATATGCTGTAAGGAGAAGGACTGCTATGGATTATAGGTTTCACACTAAGGAGCAGCAGGACTTCTATGAAACTATTCTGCTAGATAAGAAGCCCATTGTCTACAATATGAAGTGGGTAGACTGGAATTATATTGACAGCAATGAAGACCACTTTCTAGGAGTGCATGAGAGCTTCAGGCTATGTGGGGTAGACAAATTTGTGGGTCAGAAGTTGACCAAGTGGAATACTCATCATGCAATTCTACTCCACAACACATTTCTATCCTGATGGCAGAATTGTCTGGATGTCTAATGGTACCAGGTACCAATCGACAGTTGCTAATTCGGCAAAACTAACAAATGCCCCTGCAGAGCATGAAGATGACATAGATGTATATGCCACGAAGAAGAAAGATCATAACTCAATGGCTAACATGTATAAGGAGATTCCTGACAAAGCTTTGGAGACTCACAAGATGGGCTCCGTGTACTATCTATTATCTGACCTGACCACCATCAACACAATCTTGAGGCATACCTTGTTTCCCAAGTCAGGTGATCATAGAATGATCAGAGGCCACTCCATTAGTTTGCTGCAGTTGTTTGATGTGCCCCAAAAGTTCAAAGTGATGAGGCTGATTATTGAGACAATCAAGAGGACAACTACAGATCAGAAGAGGCCATGTGGGTATCCTCCACACATCCAGGTGCTCATCAATTCCAAGATGGGCACATGCACTTACTTGTTGGACAAGAAACATCTTCCCTTGAGGCTTGATTTTGAGGACAACAAAGTTGTCATGAATGCTGAAGATCCCACATCTGCAGAGGCTCAAGAGAAGAGGAAAAAAGCTAAAGCTGAGAAGGCAGTAAAGATGCCAAGTGCTGAAGAGACTTCTCAAGTGTTCCTTAAGTCAAAGCAAGACCAACTTGGATATCTGATTCAAGCCACCTTGAGCATCGAGAAGGGATTGTCCACCCTAACTCAGAACCAAGAAAGCCTGGAGAGGATCATTGAGACTAAATTCTATGATCTTGACATGAAAGTAACAGAGATGCAGATAGCAGTTGAGCAGCTCCACGAAGAAGATGAGGAGAGGAAAGGGCATGCTACCACAGATGCCTTTATGAGAGTGCTAAGAGGATAGGATCTGCTGCAGTGCCAGTGACTGACACAAGAGCAACTACATCAGCACCTGCAGCTCCCTCGAGTTTCCACTCCATCAGCTCCAACAACTTCAACAGAAGCATTCGTCCTCGGAGTCCTCTCAACGCCTCCTCCCGAAGATCAAGCCAAGAGAGATGCATATCACTATGCATTTTCGAGCTTTTTGGTAACTTGTTGCCAATGGGGAGAAAATGTATAGATCATAGGCTGAGAGAGAGAGAGAGAGAGATCTCTGCTTCTTTTTGCCTTATTTGCCACTTGTTTGATACTTATTTGTGTGCTGGCTTGGATGATACTCTATGTTTCTGTGTGTGAGACACTCGTTTGATCATGTGTTTGATCACATCATACTTTAATGCTTGTTCTTGAATGATGCTATTATTTATCTCTTATGTATGATCATTCACTTTGCCTTGGTGGTGAGTGCATATTTTATATTGTATCATTTTTAGCGCTCCACCAAGATGTATGTGACATGAAAGAGTAACCCATGATCCTAATCGATTGTGCATTTGCATTCAAAAGAAAATTTTAAATAATGCACAAATTTAGGGGGAGCTCTTGCTTATCACATATTTCTCAAAGCGACGATGTATTTAAATCTTACTATCATTTGTCGAAGCTTTGATCTATTGTCATAAATTACCAAAAAGGGGGAGATTGAAAGTGCAACTATCCCTGGATGGTTTTGGTAATTCCTAACAACATATAGCTCATTGAAGTAATGCTCTTTCAAGATGATTATTTCAGAAAGTTGAATGATTGGCATGGCATGGACTAGGAATGTGGACCCCTCAAATGCTATAGACACATATTGGCAAAAATCTCAAGACTCTACATTTTCATTTTAGTGATCCAAGATCACATTGAGTCCATAGGAAAAACCAATACTATTAAAAGGGGACGAGGTGTTGCTTAATGGCTTGCTTGCTCAAAATGCTTAGTGATATGCTCCAAAAGCCCTCAACCACTTTCTCATATCCACATACGCCCCAAACAAAAAGTCAAACTTGGCCCCACCGATTTGATCTATCCGGCGCCACCGAGTTCATTTGACATACCCATAGCCAGAAACCCTAATCAGTTCGGTCTCACCAATAGGGATCTCGGTCTCACTGAGATGGGATTGCAAACTCTCTGTTTCCCTTTGTAACGTTTCGGTCTAACCGAGATGAGCGACCGGTCCCACCGAATTCGCAATGCAAACTCTTTGTTTTATTTTCGTAATGTTTCGGTCTCGCCGAAATGAGCAATCGGTCTCAATGAGTTTACCTGATCAACTCTCTATTTATCTATTACAGAAATCGGTTTCACCGAGTTCATGTGACCGGTCTCACTGAGATTACGTTATGCCCTAACCCGAATGAAATCGGTCCCATCGAGTTCATCATATCGGCCCCACCGAAAAGCCTAACGTTCACATTTCGAACTGAATCGGTCTGATCGAGTTTGTGTATTCGGTCTCATCGAGTTTGGTAAATTGCGTGTAACAGTTAGATTTTGTATGGAGGCTATATATACCCCTCCACCCATCCTCCATTCATGGAGAGAGCATCTATCAGAACGTGCCTACGCTTCTACCATTCATTTTCTGAGCGAGAACCACCTACTCATGTGTTGAGACCAAGATATTCCATTCCAACACAAGAATATTGATCTCTTCCCTTCCCCAAGTTGATTTCCACTCAAATCATCTTTCCACCAAATCCAAAACTGTGAGAGAGATTTGAGTGTTGGGGAGACTATCATTTGAAGCACAAGAGCAAG
Organism: Triticum dicoccoides; assembly: GCF_002162155.2. Lineage (NCBI taxonomy): Eukaryota > Viridiplantae > Streptophyta > Magnoliopsida > Poales > Poaceae > Triticum > Triticum dicoccoides. The sequence goes on along the minus strand of NC_041390.1, from coordinate 267,032,581 downwards.
TACTTCATCATCAACACACCATCTATTACCTTTTGGAGAGTGGTGTCTCATAGATTGGTTAGCTGTCACTTGGGAGCCTCCGTCAAGATTGTGGAGTTGAACCAAGGAGTTTGTAAGGGCAAGGAGATCGTCTACTTTGTGAAGATATACCCAAGTAAGGCAAGTCCTTCGTGGGTGATGGCCATGCACTACTAGAAAAAAGCTTATAGACAATCACTTACTAGTAGCGCTCTTTATTTACCAATGCAACTGCTATTTACTAGTAGCGTGCTATATGGACCCGCGCTACTAGTAATATTTACTAGTAGCGCGAGGCCAAAAATCACACGCTATTAGTAAATATTCTCGACCATGCCCCGCGAACAGTCCTTAGTAATAGCGTGAGTTTTAAACCAGCGTTACTGCTAAGTGGATATCTGTAGCGCCAGTGAGACACCATGCGCTACCGCTAGCCTTTCAATCCCATCCCAGACCAGACAGCCAACCCACTCCCGCACCCCACCCACCCCCGGTTCACATCCCCCACCTCCTCTCCTCCGCCGACGGGATCTCTCCCTTTCTTCGATCCATGACGGGATCCTCCGCCGTGTGGCTGCACACGTGCGTAGCCTTCCTCCACCACCCGGCCGACCAGGCCCATCGCAGCGGCCAGCCCGGGTTGCTCCCCGCCGTGGCATGGAGGCGTGGCGGCGCGACGGCCCCGAGGGCGAGCCTAGTGGTGGAGCGGACGACGATGGAGGAGGCAGTGTACGAGGTGGTGCTTCAGTAGGCTCCATGTTCCAGCGAGCTCCATGTTCCCCTTTCTCGTTCTCATTGCTTTACTTTTTATTTTTTCTGGACGGGAAATAGGGAACGATCTTGATCTGTGCTTATTTTGTATCCAATGGATTTTTCTTTTCTTTTCTTACAGTATCGACCCCAAGAGAATCGAGCCTCTTGATTGGATTTGTGCTCTTGTACATCTTAGGAATCGTCTTGTGCTATTGCAGATTATAAAAATTCATGGGGAAGAGAGGCAAGATCAGAGAAAGAAGAACTATAATCAATATTTAAAGTTCTCAGGTGCAGGTAACAAACCAAACAACATCTCCAGTAAAGTTGCCAGTAGAAATAGACCAAATCCTCCGGCCACCTAAATTTCTCAAGCATGTATCTCAGGGTAGTAACCAAAGAGCCCCGAAATCCTTGGTAAGCTGACGGTGAACGACACCTATTCGATGAAATAACTATCAGTAGAAAAAGAGACACACAATTATTTTCTTATTTGAGAGTTCATTTTCATTTCTCCCTATTCATGCCCAAGTTATTGTTGTGTTGACGCATGAGAATAGAAGAGTGGGGGCGATGGCCACAGAAACTATGCAACTACGAGTCCAAGTAAATATTCACTCGTGGAGGGTTCAGAAAGCGAGTCTTCTTACTTATTTACTTCCATACTTCTTCTAAAATCAAATGGAATAGATCTTAGACTACAAGCACATTTAATCACTATTGTGTTGTCTCTATATCTTTGTTTGATAGGAACTTATGTGAAGGCCTTTTCTCCTGAGATGGCGTGATGATAAAGAATGTGTAAAAGCTGATGGTGCAGCTGAAGGTGTAATGGTTAACGATCAGGCAGAAGGTGTGATGGTTGATAACAAAGGTGCAGATGAAGGTGAACAAAATCATGGATAGTCTATTTGTACTATGCTTGGAGAAACTTGTATTAGCCTTATTTATAAAAAATGCAGATGCAGAAATTCATCGTATAGATAGAAGCTTTTTTATACTGGTTGCATGGTGCCTTTTTCTCGCATACGGAATAGAGGTACTTCCTTGTTTCTACTAAGCAAAATGGCAACAAAGGCCATTAAGTAGATCAAGCAAGGCGAAACATCATCATCCTTAAGTAGCTTCCTTAAATACTTCAAATAGTTACATGTTTATTGTAGTGATCTGTACTTATGTGTACAACATTGTGACCATGAATTCTCTTCTTCTGAGATGTTGGTAGTTTCCTGATTTTAGTAGGATTGCTTCTCCACTAGGCTGTGAGCCATCTTTAATTCAGATTGTAGGGTAAATCCGCAAAGTATGTTTCTTAAGCTTTACATCAGTTCTCCCAAAAGACGACTTCCTTTGTAAAGAAATATAAATGGTCCTATATTTCTTTACAGAGGGAGTACATGGATTGCTTCTACACTAAGCTGTGCGTCATCTTTAATCTACCATATTTTCTCTTCCCATTACCCTCTCCATCGGTTCAGTTCAACTCATCGAAATCTGTTTTTCTTTTGCTACAGGTTATGCTATATAGGTTTGGGCTGACTATTTTAAATGGTTGCCAATCAGGTTAGGTAGGAAAATGGAGGATTGTCTAAGTGAAGATACATCCCCTCAGCTATTATGCTCTTTCGAGTACTATAAACGCAGTTCAAAATCAGTTGAACCAAATCCAAACGAATTGGCCAAAACGAATGGGAAGGGATAATATATGCATAGTTCTTGAATCATGGTAAGCAGCATATATCCCTATACATTGATGTTATTTTAAATCAACCAGAGTAACATAGCCAATATTATAGATTTTCTAAGCCTTCTTTAATTCCTTTTTGTCAATATATATTCGTGATCATGTGGTGTATTTGAAAGATTTATTATACATTATAGTAGTTTTCCGTTCTAAATTATGTAAAACATGACTTGGTAGTTTTGCACATTTTCCTCTCGTAATGTAAAAATATAAGGTCTTAAAAAACTAATCATTTTGTCTAAGTGGATCCCTTTATGTTATTATAAAACTAATAAAGAGATTTGCTTCAAATATCTGAGTAAGTTTACATAGATTTAAATTATATTCATTGTGCTTCGACATATTTACATATATTCATGTTATTCTATTGTCAAAATGGATGGGCGTAGAATGATGATCTAGTTGTTCTTATTAATGAATACTGTTACCCACATTATCCTGACCTTCATGATTATTTTTTCTTGTTATTATGCATTACTATGAGTTCATTGTATTAAGATTCCTTGAAACTTCAGGCACCTGAGCTATTTACAGGAGGAGGGGACCCGACCTTCTTCATGTCTAGCGGTAGTGTCTTCCTTTGATTCGTTTGTGCAACATGGAGGGGACATGCCCTTCTTCACGTCTTGTGCAACAAGTAAGGACTAGCCTCCGACTGTTCTATTGATGCATGTGCATGTGCTAAGAAGAAATAAAATACCCTACTGGATTTGAACGCTGACACGTACTAACAAGTTTTCACTTTCCCAATGTGCCCATTGGGGTGATTGATACTGACTATGGCAGTCTGGTGGGCGTCGTGCTCTTCAACCACTTAGAGGTGGACTTTGATGTGAAGCCCGATGACCACGCCACATGGATGATCGTCCATGTGATCGCGACGCCGGATGTCGCCGAGGTGGAGGACCTCGATGCCATCTTTCGGGGTGAGGGAGGATTCGGGTCATCCAGCGTCTGAACTCCAAGCCTTGATAGATACATGTAGAGAAGTGGTCTGTTTAGACTGGTAGTGGAACACTAGGAAAGGTACCCACCTTTAGTTGTGTGTGTTTAATTTATTTTGCACTGGACGTGTCCCTGATTTCTATCTCTGAATAATGCATGTAATTTTTATTTTTTTAATTCATAATTTGTTAGTAGTAGCGCTAGGGGAAAACTACATGCCACTAGTATCTAGCATAGTAGTAGCGCCTAGTATACTAGAAGCACTACTACTATTTTGTTAGTAGTAGCGCGAGTTCAAATAGTAGTAGCGCGGGTGCACCAGCACTACTACTGATTTTTTAGTAACCATTTAGCTGTAGCGCAATAGTAGTAGCGCGGGTACCAGCGCTACTAGTACGCAGTTTTCCAGTGCTACTATTAGCCTTTTTCCTAGTAGTGATGGTGGGATAGACAAGGTTGCTTCTTCATGGACCCTTCATGGGTGGACCCCTCCGTGGACTCGCGCAACCGTTATCCTTCATGGGTTGAAGTCTCCATCAACGTGGATGTACGATAGCACCACCTATCGGAACCAAGCCAAAAATCTCCGTGTTAACATTGCGTTTGCTCCCTCTAAACTTCTCCCCTTTACCTTCATATGCAATGATTTACATTCCGCTGCTATACTCTTATACTTGCATGAGGTTGATTGCTTGACTTGTGCTAAGTTGCTAAAATCTGCCAAGACTTAAAATTGGGAAAATGCTATATTTTTATTTGGTCAAGTAGTCTAATCACCCCCCTCTAGACATTATTTTGATCCTACAGTGATTGTAGTTGTTGTTAGGCGCCTTTTTGTCCCCGTTTGGGACCGTTTATGTTTTGCGGCGACGGTGGTCGTTGGATGTCATTGGTTGACATCGGGGCCACCTAGGACTAAACCCAAAGGGGTTGTTGGTCGGAGTGGCCGGGAGAGTGTCATGGTAGTAGATCAGTTTTGTCGGAACACCATTGGTCCACTCGAATGGGTGGGAGTGGCCAGGGGTTTCGTGGTGTGGGTAATGTGTGTTATCCTCTGCAGAGGGTGTGTGTTAAATCTATCAATATCCGCGTCCTCGGTTATGGGCACAATTTGTACTAGGTCACACCGTTCAATCAACACTCACATGACGGAATGACTTATAAGTGTTGTATATGTTGATATATTGTGAGCACTAATAGTTTGGCATGATGCCGATGATGATATTGAGATGATCTCAAGGATGATCATTTAGTTGTGATGTGGTCACGAGGTGATCATGTGGATGTTTTGATCACGAGGTGATCATGTGGATGGTGTGATCACAGGTGATCAGGTGGATCACGAGGTGATCGAGATGGTATATTACTTGACCGGATTGCCAAGAGTGAGATGGTTATTGAGATATGAGATGGTGGTTTATCAGTATGGTAGTAGTTTCATATCATGCTTAGTAGTTGCTTTCGTATCATAGTAGTTGTTAATTAACTAATCTGTTTAATGCTATGTGGTTGTCTTGCCTTGATGCTTTTGGTTGTTGTGAGCTTGCAAGTACATTCAATGTACTGACCTAGCGTGTCATGCCAGATTGCAGGAGATGCCATGATTGATTGCTTGTCGAGGTTACTGTGCATGTGAGCTAGATCATGTCCCAGCCAGAGTCCCCGCGGAGTGGAGTTCACCACCTTCTTCATTGTTTCGCTGCTAGAAGTATTTCGCTGCTACGAGTTGTTCTACTGCTAGCATAGAGCTTCCTTAGCAGGCGTAGTGTCGCCATGCTGATGTGATCTTCTCTAACATCAGACACTTGTACCATTATCCTTTGTAATAAGAGATCATTTGTTATATTTCAAGCAGTGTCGTATTCTAGAGACTTCTCCTTGATCTCTGGGCTGGAATACGGGGCGTTCCGGTTTCTCTGAGCTGGGGTGCCACAGCAGTCATGTGGTCGAATCTTCCCGGCATTTGTTCTGCGATGGCTTGCTAGTGACCTTTGATCGGTGCCTGGGTGCAATTTGAGCTTGAATTTTTAACAAAGCTTACCTTTCATGGCATGCCTCGACGTGCTTGCAACAACGAGTCCAAGAATGAGCTGATGAACGACCTAGGAGGTGAGCTCATAAGTATGTTTGTTCCTCCAGACAATTGGTCTCGGATGGTTATGGCATGGATGAAGAAGTCGCCCACCATACCAAAGGTGATTGGTGTTGAGATACTGGTGCAGGAACCGGGGTTGTACTATTCGTCCCACCAAAGCCGCCGCGGACCACGTTAGGGATGTACCTATATCAAGTGTTCTTGCATGTCGAAGAAGTGGTCAATCCATTAATCAAAGTCCTACGGCCATCGCTGTTGCCATGGTCCGTCAATGACGTCCATTACAGGAGTCAACATTAGACTTTCTCCGTGTTGCTTGAAACGATGGATGGCACAGGGCCTACTCCATTGTGTGGCAGAGGCCACCACTTCTTTGGGAGAAGAGGCAGGGTTGGGTGCCTGGATGTGCTCTAATTCGAGGTAACAACTGAATCTTCTTAGATACTAGTTAAATCCGAGCTATCGGTGTGAAGCACTGATGTGCCAGCACATTCGATTGTGACCTATTCTATTTTTGTACATGGACTTTTTTTAGAAAGGGGTGTACGTCAACTTAATGTGCTAGCAGAACTTATTGTGTTGTCTGTCTGTTTATTTTGCATAGTAGTCAAGATATTTCTCTATTATTGATAAAGACAATGAACGGTTATGTACGAGTTTGTTGGTTTCAACATTACCCTAACCGTAGGGATTCACTGCTTCCACCCTAATTGTGCCGCCTGCGTAAAAAATTTGTATGCAAGTTCTATGTGCTATGATGTTCTATATGATTGTGTCAACTATATAAGTTTTTAATGAGTATCAGCAATGCATATGGCTGAAAGATGTATTTACGAGCATCGACCGATGGGTCTCTCTCTCTGTATGTCACACACACAAGTGGGACCTGTTGAATTATTACTTCGCTCGTGACATCTTTTAATTAGGTTCCACTATACTCTAACTTTTTTCTTGAGTTATTAATTGAGCTCAGTGACTTCAAAAAGTTGTTTAGAAGCCTTGTTCGGGCCTTTTCAGGCGTGGTTGAATGCAGGCTGAGTATCTATGTAAAGTTGTACTGTACTACACAGGCCTTTTTCGTTGAATATCAGCAATACAATTGGGCCGACAGTTGTACACAAGATCCTAAAATAAGCACAGACTAGCCTATGTTTGTTTTAATAAAATGCACAACTCGATTTATTTTTTATATAATAAAATTACCAAGCCCAACTTAACTTTTTTTAATAATATTCCTATCTCAATATTATTTTATATACGAAATACTTAGTCCAGACCATCATTGTTTTTTCGCCCATCCCAGAAAATGGGTCCATTTCTACTAAAATCAAATGGCTTGCAAATTATCAGAAACGATAAATGGGATGCATGTACGCAATATTATTTTTTCACCCAGCCCAGTAAGAAGGTGTATCTGAATAAATAATCAAATGTGCTGTAAACTATCATAAATAGTAAATCGGCCATTATTATTTTTACGCAGCCTAGAAAATAGATTATTTTTTGAGTCAAAGCCCAGGAAATAGATGTATTGGCAAACAAAATGAAATGGGTTGTAAAGCCTAAATAAATGGACTGCATTCTACCACAGCATTTGAAGCTGACTTTCTTGGCCCACTAGATGAAGCTTGCGCAAGATGTCGTCCATTTAGTGAACAAAGTGATTTAGGGTCTAAAACTAAAAGTCAACAAATTATTCTAACATCTGTAGTTGTTGGATTGACATCCAACGGTGATCCTGCTTCTTCAATCTCTGATCTAGGTTCTCTTGCTCTAGCCGCCAAAACCATCATCGGCTGTGTCGGTGTTGTGGGAACTAGGGTACCCAGACTTGCCTGATTGCGGCCCACAGTGTGCCTCCCTCGATGACCTGGTATGACCAAGACAAGATCCTCGCGAGGGCCCTGGCCTCGCAAGGCGGACAACACCAAGACCTCTAGAGGGAGCGGCCTCCACAGACGGCCTCTCGAGGAGCGGAGGTTTCTATGCGGGTACCCAGCCTCACCAGGCTGCGATGATGTGAGCCATGACGACCAAGGCCAGGCGGGCGCCAGCCGGTCTAGAGGAGCTAGTTTCCCCTTTGGTGCTATGGAGGCAAGGACAAGCGTGCGTTCTCGAGGAATCTCCCAAAGGTTTCATTTCCGGTGCTACAAGACCAAGACCATGGGCTCGGTAGGACGGATGTCATCACCGAGCCAATCGCTGCGTCACGACCAGAAGCTTTGCAGGCGAAGACCACCTTTCATCGGGATTAGATGTACTACTTGTCCCCTTTCAAATTGGTCGTTGTGGGATCCCTTCCCGCCTATGTTTTGGGGGAAGAGGACCAGGCCACTATAAATATAGGTTAGCCACCACCATGGGGGAGGACGACTCATTCTCTCGCTCCTCCAGCCCTCACGAGGCTGTTCATCCACTATACTTGTTCGTTCTCAGCCCCTCGTGAGGCCAATCCACCACAAAGCAGGAGTAGGGGTTTACACCGCAAGGTGGCCCAAACCTGGGTAAACTGCCATGTTGATCTTCCTCAAAGTTCACGCGAATCCGGCAAGGCTAGGATGTAGGGCGACGAGCTCGAAGCTTGAGATCTTTGCACACGCCCCAGAGTTTGAACCTTTTTGGGTCCGCGGAGCCCTGAATCGGACATTTGGTGTGCTAGGTAGGGGCGTGTTGAAATCTTCCCTCAAGTCCCACTTCGCCTCGCTTCGTCGCCCCCATGGCCAACGCCCGCCGGGTCCATGCCGAGCGTCCGACCGCTCGCGTCGCTACGACTGCGCCTGTGGGCTGTGGCACCCTGTGCCGCTCTCCTTCCCATGCGGCCAACGCCGCCACTGACCTTGCCATCCATGAGCGGCAGGACTCGTCGCTACCACCTTCAGTGCAGCGCGACGGTCCCACCGCCACTCCATCGCCCATTCCAGCCACGGCCTCGTTCTCCCATGCTCGCCGCGGGGTGGTGAACGCAAAGGTTGTGTTATTCATGGCACGCGAGCTCTTGCGCTACCGTCCCGCCGATGATCGCTACGATAACTGGCTTGGCCGCATCGCCAAGCTCGTCAGCGCCAAGGGCGAAGCCCCTGCGCTGTCCCGTTCACTTCATCACCGGCCATCCTAGGCAGGCGATGTGGCCCACGGCGCTCCTCCTCCTCCACCCCTCCGCGGCACCGACCCTAGGCCCAAGCATGATGTGCAACCACGTGACCTGCCACGTGGGGCACCAATGCGCGATGTGCAAGCTGTCTGGTGGTGCAGCAGCCCCAAGGTGATGCGCGTGCACTTCCTACACCACCGCGCCAAGACCGTGCTCCACTGGAGGCGGTGGCGCATGAGCATTAGGACCGAGCTCCACGCATGCGGCTCGCACCTATGAGTGTGGCGGGCTACCATGCCTTCACCCCGGAGCTGCGCCGCATTGTCTGGCCCGGCAAGTTCGAGCCCGATCTGCCTCGACGCTACGACGACACCCCTGACCCCGCGGAGTTCCTCCAGCTCTTCTCACTGAGCATCGAGGCCGCAAACGGAGATGAGAAGGTCATGGAGAACTGGTCCCCCGTGGCCCTCAAGGATGGCGTTCGCTCCTGGCTCCTGCACCTCTCACAGGGGTGGATCTCCTCCTTGGACGAGCTACACGAGCGATTCATCACCAACTTCTTGGGCACTCACGACCACACTCCTGCAGTGGGTGACCTGCGGGGCGTGAAGGAGCAGCCGAGCGAGACCTTGCACAAGTACATACAACGCTTCATGAAAATCTGTCATAGGATCCCGAAGGCATCCGATGAGGGCATCATCTTAGCATTCTCTGAAGGCATCTGGGACGTGAAGATGAAGGAGGAGCTCGCCATCAACGAGAACCTGTGCTCGGCCATGGAGATGTTCAACCTAGCAAACAAGTGTACAAGGGCCGGGGTGGGCCGCCTATCCGTCCTGGAGCTTCCTGAGGCCGACCCCGAGGATAAGAAGGCCAAGGCTAAGGAGGCGAAGCACAAGGTCCTGCCGTGCTTGCGGCTGAAACTGAGACGAAGTGTAGCCGTGACCACGACGAACCCTAGGGAGCAACCACCCGTTCTGCATCTTCCACAATGTGCACACCCTCAACACCAAGGACTGCCAAGAGCTCAGGGCCCTCCACGATGGGCGCCTTGGTCGCCACCCCGAGCATGGTGACCATGGCTACGGCCATGGAGGAGGCCGCAGCGGAGGACGCTCGGACAACCGCGACATTTGTTAGGATTGGTGTGATCAACCTCATGAGGATAGCTGACGCGATGAGCCTCGCAATGGCCCTGGTGTGACCAGCCTCATGAGGCCCGTCCTCAGGGCAATGTCGGCCTCCCTCCGCTACCGCCGCCGCTAAGGAGGAACAATTACAACCGGCAGGACGATGGGGCTGGGGGCTTCCAAGAACCTCATGCAATCGCCTGCATCCTGGGTGGTGCGCAGGCCCCAGACTCACATCACATCCTCAAGCAGTTGGCCCGTGAGGTGAACACGGCCCTCCCGGGGCTCGAGGCCACGCGTCCCCTCAAGTAGTCGCAGTACGCTGCCTTCGACTCCAAGGACCACCTCAAGTGCTCGGCCACCGGAGGCGCGCTTCCCATGCTCTACACGCCCACCATCAACAATGTCCTCGTCACCAAGACCCTCATTGACGGTGGCGCGGGGCTCAATGATCTCTCTGTCGAGACATTCGAGACGCTCCAAGTGCCCTATGATCAGCTCCTTCCAACCAAGACTTTCTCAAGGGTGATCGACGGCTCCACCATCCCCATGGGGCAGATATGCTTCCCAGTCACTTTCGACAACCACAACAACTACCACACCGAGCTCATAGACTTCGACGTCGCCCACATTGGCCTCCCATACAACACCATCCTTGGGTATCCGACCCTCACCAAGTTCATGGCGGCAACGCACCACGGCTACAATGTCCTCAAGATGCCAGGGAGTGGCGGTATCATCACCATTGCCTGCAATGAGAAGGATGCGGTGTGCTCCCTCGAGCACGCCTCCCAAGCCATGGCGGCCGACAACCCAGACGACGAGGGTGCCATCCTGCCTGCTCGGGCCACCCCAAGAAGAAGAAAGAGCTCCTTCTCAAGAGTCATCAGGGGGCTGGGGCGCCTGTCGATGGCGCCTTAGGCCCCACACCCGCTGCTGGGGTGATCACCCACAAGTATAGTGTATCTATCATAGTCCTTTCATTAAGTAAGAGTGTCAAACGGAATGAGGAGCAGAAGGAAATGACAAGAGGTTTTCAGCAAGGTATTCTGTGCAAGCAGTCAAATTATCGGTAACAGATAGTTGTGTGATAAGATAATTCGTAACGGGTAACAAGTAACAAAAGTAAACAAGGTGCAGCAAGGTGGACCAATCCTTTTTGTAGAAAGGGTCAAGCCTGGATGAACTCTTATATAAAGCAAAGCGCTGCCGAGGACACATTGAAATTGTTGTCAAGTTGGTTTTCATCATGCTCATATGATTCACGTTCGTTACTTTGATAATTTGATATGTGGGTGGACAGGTGCTTGCGTGCTGCCCTTCGTTGGAAAAGCCTCCCACTTATGATTAACACCTCTCACAAGAATCTGAAACTACGAAAGAAGAATTAAGATAAATCTAACCATAGCATTAAACATATGGATCCAAATCAGCCCCTTACGAAGCGACACATAAATTCGGGTTTAAGCTTCTGTTACTCTAGCAACCCATCATCAAATTATTACTTCCCAATGCCTTCCCCTAGGCCCAAATGACGGTGAAGTGTCATGTAATCGACATTCACATAACACCACTAGAGGAAAGACAACATACATCTCATCAAAATATCGAATGAATACCAAATTCACATGATTACTTATAACAAGACTTCTCCCATGTCCTCAAGAAGAAACGTAACTACTCACAAAGCATATTCATGTTCATAATCAGAGGAGTATTAATTATCATTAAGCATCTGAACATATGATCTTCCACCGAATAAACGAACTAGCATCAACTACACGGAGTAATCAACACTACTAGCAACCCACGGGTACCAATATGAGGTTTTGAGACAAATATCGGATACAAGAGATGAACTAGGGTTTCGGAGGAGATGGTGCTGGTGAAGCTATTAATGGAGATTGACCCCCTCTCGATGAGAGGATCGTTGGTGATGACGATGGATTTGATTTCCCCCTCCCGAAGGGATGTTTCCCCAGCAGAACACCTCCACCGGAGCCCTAGATTGATTCTGCCCAAGTTCCACCTCGAGACGGCAACGCTTCATGCCGAAAGCTTCCTTCTGATTTTTTCAGGTCAAAACACACCATATAGCAGAAGATGGGCATCGGGGCCTGCTAGGGGGCCCACAAAGATGGGGGGAGCGCCCTCCATCCTCGTGGCTGGCAGGTGGCCCCCTCCAGTGCTTTTTTCGCCCAATATATTTTATATATTCCCAAAATATTCTCCGTGAAGTTTCAGGACTTTTGGAGTTGTGCAGAATAGGTCTCTAACATTTGCTCCTTTTCCAGTCTAGAATTACAGCTGCCAGCATTCTGCCTCTTCATGTAAACCTTATAAAACTAGAGTGAAAAGGCATAAGTATTGTGATATAATGTGTAATAACAGCCCATAATGCAATAAATATCAATATAAAAGCATGATGCAAAATGGACGTATCAACTCCCCCAAGCTTAGACCTAGCTTGTCCTCAAGCGAAAGCCGAAATCAAAAAATATGTCCACATGTTTAGAGATAGAGGTGTCGATAAAAGAAAACATGGACATGAGGGCATCATGATCATCTTTAGAATAGCAACCTATAGGCCCTGTTTGGTTCAACTTTTATCGTCAGATTCCGCTGCCGCACAGCAGAATCTGAACCAAATGGAGAACCCAGCAGAATCCGATTCTAGAAATCTGCTGTCAAAATCTGAACCAAAAGCGAAAGCAGTCCAGGCCGTGCTTTCCAAAATGTGATTCCGCTGCGGGGCAAAATCTGAAAAAGCTATATCAAGTGGTTTGCCAAATGACCTACATCTTTTCACATCAGATTTTCGACAGCTGTTTTTCCACAGCAGATATTTCACAGCTGCTTTTAGAAATCCACAGCTGAACCAAACACATCCATAATGCCATATAATTTCTTCTTCCAAAGTAACAATTCGTTCACAAGGTAAAGTATGAATCAGAAACTTCATTGAAAACTAACAAAATCTTAATTTGTCATAACATCGAAAAGAGTCAATATAAGAGCTTTTCAGCAAGTCCACATACTCAACTATCATTTAATCTTTCACAATTGCTAACACTCACGTGATACTTATGGGATTAAAGTTTCAATCAGACACCGAAAAAGATAGGGACTTAAAGTTTCGCCTCCCAACCATTTACCTCAAGGGTAATGTCAACAATAATACTTTATGATAACCTACATCTGAGTGGATATATATATCCGGATCTCTCCAACACATAGTGCTTGCCAAAGAAAAAAGTGTGAAAAGGAAAGGTGATGATCACCATGACTCTTGTAAAAGGGTAGAAGATAAAAGTAAAAGGTAGGCCCTTCGCAGAGGGGAGCAGAGGTTGTCGTGCTTTTTTATGGTTGGATGCACAAAATCTTAATGCAAAAGAACGTCACTTTATTTTACATCTTGTGATAAAGACCTTTATTATGTAGTCCATCGCTTTTATTTCTTCCATATCACAAGTTCGTATAAAGATTATTTTCTTCACACTAATAGATCATAAATATTTAGAGAGCAATTTTTATTGCTTGCTCCGATGATAACTTACTTGAAGGATCTTACTCTATCCATAGGTAGGTATGATGGACTCTCATGGCAAAACTGTTTTAAGGGATATTTGGAAGCACAAGTAGTATCTCTACTTGGTGAAAAAAATTTGGCTAGCATGAGAGGGAAAGGCAAGCTCAACACGTTGGATGATCCATGACAATATAACTTCTATTCGGATATAAGAAAACATAACCCATTATGTTGTCTTCCTTGTCCAGCATCAACTTTTTAGCATGTCATATTTTAATGACTGCTCACAATTACGAAAGTTGTCCAAGATAGTATATTTATATGTGAAGCCTATCTTTATTTATTATTTCCTATTAATTGCAACAATGACCAAAACTATGTTTGTCAACTCTCAACAAATTTTATTCATCATACTCTTTATATGTGACATATTACTCCCCATAAGATCAATATATGATCTTTTTATTTCTTATTATTTCTTTCTTTTATTTCATTCCCTCAAGATTATAGCAAGAAAGCAAAGCCCTCAACTCAAAACTACTCTAATTTATATATAACTCATGGACTCAATTACATAGATAGAGATCAAAACAAAACTCAAAGCTAGATATGTGATGGTGATACAATACTGGGGCACCTTCCCCAAGCTTGGCAGTTGCCAGGGGAGTGCCCATACCCATGTGTCCATGTCTCTTTCTTTGGAGGTGATGATGGAGTTGTTGATGTAGTAGGCTTGCCCTTTTTCCTCAGCTTACGCTTGAGGATGGAATTTTCCTCCTTCAGCTCACCGATCTCCTGTTCCAGTGTTAATATCCTTTTGCATAATTCTTGCTTGTTCTCCTGCAAAAGACTAAATGGGATAAACTCGATCTTTGGTTTCTTTGCTTTGTTCGAGAGACTTGACTTTTTGAACTCCGCGTGCATGTCCCCAGGTTGGGGTAGTGGGACTTCCTCTTCATCGGAACTTGTCTCTTCCTTTCCTTTCGGATCATAGTCTTCTTGTTCCGACGTGGTCCAGCCATAATGCTCTAAATCCCCGTAGACCTTGGGGCCTACAACGCAATCAACTACATAGCTCTCCCCCTCCGAGTCTTGGGACGACATCTTACTCTAAATCTGCTATAGAAACAACTCGAAACAAAAATAGAATATATTGTCGTGGTACGGTGGTCAAAACCTTTGAGAAATTATATAATGAATTTATACCGACCAAAAGAAGTATTGTGAAAGAAAACGGAGTCTAGAGGGCACACGAGGTGGCCACAAGGTAGGGGCGCGCCCAGGGGGGAAGGGTGCGCCCTCCACCCTTGTGGATGCCTAGTGCGCTCTTCGGACCACTTTTAATTTTCCTATTTTTTTAATATTCCAAAGCGAAGAAAATTTGCTATTAGAACAATTTTGGAGTCGGTTTACTTGTCGTACCACATACCTATTCTTTTTCGGAGTCTAAAACGTTCTAGAAGGTGCCCCTTATGTACTCCTCCGGTTTTATGGTGTCAATAATGTTGGTTTCAACATTTATGGGAGTACATGAGATATAATGTTTGATTCTTTGACTGTTTACCACCTTCAGATGTGTGGCTTCGGCGTTGTTGATTTTTATGGCACCCGAAGTATAGAACTCCTCGATAATGTAAGGACCTTCCCATTTAGAGAGAAGCGTTCCTGCAAAAAATCTTAAACAAGAGTTATATAGCAAAACATGATCACCTAAATTAAACTCACGCTTTTGTACCCTCTTGTCATGCCATCTTTTAGCTTTTTCTTTAAACAACTTGGCATTCTCATAGGCTTGGGTTCTCCATTCATCAAGTGAGCTAATGTCAAATAACCTCTTATCACCGACAAGTTTAAAATCATAGTTGAGCTCTTTAATAGCCCAATAAGCTTTATGTTCTAGTTCAAGAGGTAAGTGACATGCTTTTCCATAAACCATTTTGTACAGAGACATACCCATAGGGTTTTTATAAGCAGTTCTATAAGACCATAATGCATCATCAAGTTTCTTAGACAAATTCTTTCTAGATCTATTAACAGTCTTTTGCAAAATCAATTTAATCTTTCTATTACTCAATTCTACTTGACCACTAGACTGAGGATGATATGGAGATGCAATTCTATGGTTAACATCATATTTAGCAAGCATTTTGTGGAAAGCACCATGAATAAAATGTGAACCACCATCAGTTATTAAATATCTAGGGACTCCAAACCTCGGAAAAATAACTTCTTTAAGCATCTTAATAGAAGTGTTATGATTAGCACTACTAGTTGGAATAGATTCTACCCACTTAGTAATGTAATCAACAACTACTAAAATATGTCTATACCCATTAGAGGAAGGAAAAGGTCCCATATAATCAAAGCCCCAAACATCAAATGGTTCAATAACAAGTGAATAATTCATATGCATTTCCGGACGTCTACTAATATTACCAATTCTTTGGCATTCATCACAAGACAAGACAAAAATACGAGCATCCTTGAAGAGAGTAGGCCAATAAAAACCGGATTGCAATACCTTGTGTGCAGTTCTATCTCCAGTATGGTGCCCTCCGTAGGACTCGGAGTGGCACTTGTGTAGGATCTGTCCACGTTCATGCTCAGATACACAACATCTCATAACACCATCTACTCCTTCTTTATAAAGGTGTGGGTCATCCCAAAAGTAATGTCTTAAATCATAGAAAATTTTGCTGGTATGTGAAATTAGGTGGTATAAATTTAGCAACAATGTAATTAGCATAATCAGCATACCATGGAGTATTACGAGAAGCATTTATGATAGCTAATTGTTCATCAGGAAAGCTATCATCAATAGGAAGTGGGTCATCAGTAACATTTTCTAACCTAGACAAGTTGTCAGCAACGGGGTTCTCAGCTCCCTTTCTATCAATAATATGCAAATCAAATTCTTGTAGCAAGAGAATCCATCTAATAAGTCTAGGTTTGGCATCTTTATTTTCCATAAGATATTTAATAGCATCATGCTCAGTGTGAACAGTTACTTTGGAATCAACAATATAAGATCTGAACTTATCACAAGCAAACACAACTGCTAAAAATTCTTTTTCAGCAGTAGCATAATTTCTTTGGGCATTGTCTAGAGTTTTACTAGCGTAATGAATAACATTCATTTTCTTATCAACTCTTTGTCCTAGAACAACACCAATAACATAATCACTAGCATCACACATAATTTCAAAGGGTAAATTCCAATCGGGTGGCTGAACAAATAGGTGCAGAAATCAAGGCTTTCTTAAGTATTTCAAATGCTTCTACACAATCATCATCAAAAACAAAGGGAACATATTTTGCAAGAGATTAGCAAGAGGCCTAGAAATTTTAGAGAAATCTTTAATAAACTTCCTATAGAAACCAACATGACCAAGGAAACTTCTTATACCTTTGATATCTTTAGGACACGACATCTTTTCAATAGCATCTACTTTAGCTTTATGAACTTCATTACCTCTTTCAGAAATTTATGCCCAAGACAATTCCTTCATTAACCATAAAGTGGCACTTCTCTCAATTAAGACAAGATTAGTTTCTTCACATCTCTGCAAAACTCGATCAAGGTTGCTTAAGTAATTATCAAAAGAAGTTCCATAAATGGAGAAATCATCCATGGGAACCTCAACAATCTCTTCACAAAAATCGGAGAATATTGCAGTCATACATCTTTGAAAGATAGCAGGTGCATTTCATAAACCAAAAGGCATACGTCTATAAGCAAAGGTAAAGAAAGGCCAAGTAAAATTGGTCTTTTCCAGATCATCTTTTGACACAAGTATTTAAGAGAAACCAGAATAACCATCTAGAACGAAAAAATGTGTATGTTTGGATAGTCTTTCTAGCATTTGATCAATAAAAGATAGAGGCTAATGATCTTTTCTAGTAGCTTTGTACAATTTGTGAAAACCAATTAACATTCCATAACCTGTAACAATTCTTTGTGGGATCAATTCATTCTTATCATTAGGTACAATAGTAATACCTCCCTTCTTGGGGACAAAATGAACGGGACTTACCCATCTACTATCAGCAATATGATAAATTATACCTGCCTCCAGAAGCTTAGTATTTAATTTCTTACCACTTCTTTCATCTTAGGATTTAACCGTCGTTGATGCTCAATAGCTGGTTTAGCATCAGGCTCTAGTTTAATTTTGTGCTAACGCAGAGTGGGACTAACGCCCTTAAGATCGTTAAGAGTATATCCAATAGTGGCACGGTGCCTCTTCAGAGTTTTCAATAATTTCTTTTCTTCATGCTCTGAAAGGTTAGCACTAATAATAACCTGATATATCTTGTTTTCATCAAGATAAGTATATTTCAAAGTATCAGGTAATTGTTTAAGCTCAAACACAGGATCACCCTTGGGTGGAGGAGGATCCTCAAGGATTTGAATAGGCAAATTGTGTTTCAAAATAGGCCCTTGATTAAAGAATGTTTCTTCTATTTCCCTTCTTTCATTCATAAACGTATCATTTTCATGGTCTAGCAAATATTGTTCTAAAGGATTAGTAGGAGGCATGACAATAAAAGCAAGACCAATAATTTCATCCTTACTAGGCAATTATTTATCATGGGATTGTCTACAAAATTTAGAGAAATCAAAATCATGAGACATATCCCCTAAACCAACGGTAACAATATCTTTCTCGCAGTCTATCTTAGCATTAACAGTATTCAAGAAAGGTCTACCAAATATAAAGGGGCAAAAATTATCTTGTGGGGAACCAGGAACAAAAAAATCAGTAGGGTATTTAATTTTCCCACACAAGACATCAACATCTCTAAAAATCCCAATTGGTGATATAGTATCTCTATTAGCAAGCTTAATAGTAACATCAATATCTTCTATCTCAGCAGGTGCAATATCATTCATAATTTCTTCATATAGAATATAAGGAATTGCACTCACACTAGCACCCACATCACATAAGCCATGATAACAATGATCTCTTGATGAGGACATGACTACCATGGATACGACCAAAAATGTTGCATACATGTATATTTGTGAGGTGATTTCTAATGCAAACTATGCAATAATTTATTTATGCCATCCAGGAAAAATATAATTCACAAACCTTTGTGTCATGTTCAATTGCAGGTGTATGGGTCGTTTGTACAATCCACATGTTAAGATAAGGGAAAAAGAGAAGTCTAGGTGACGTTCAATAAGTCTTCTCATGTCACTTTTGGGCCAACAGAAGATAGTGTGCAAGTCTTTGACGTTCTGGATTTAGATAAGGACTGCACAGACATACCTGAATCAAAACGCCAATAACTATTTCATACGGATTCCGAATTGGGTGATTCTTTTTTTTTGTTGGGAAGTAGATTTCGTGCTCTTTCCAACCCAATTGGATTCATCTTAAAATTCGTCTAGAGCATTGAGTTATCGACGAAACAATCTGACGTTGCAGCAGAATCCGAGTCAAACTACAAGTCTAAAGGTGTTGCATCACCTCCATTTGGCCCCATAAGCCTTGTACGACCTAGGGTTAGTTTTAGGCTGCACTGGGACGTCCTCCCACCTCCTTGTCTGCCACCCCTTGCTCCTATATAAGTAGATCCATCTAGTAGCTTTTTCTTTGGGATTTGTTTAGTTAAAAGTTAGCCATTGCAACTTCGTCTACTTCGTTTGCGTCCACCTTTATCAATACTTTATCCATACTTGCAATATTCAGAATGCTTAATCATATTCTTGCTTGTTTGTCGATGGCTTGCAGGAATAGACCTTCGTGGTCTGGTTGATCTTGCTCCAGCGTGGTCAATAACCTCTCGGAGTTGGTTTAGCGGTTTCTAAGGCGCAACATCGTGCATGTTTGTAGTCGGATCCTCAAAGTCGTCTCCATGAAATCGATAGTTATCATGTCATCGAAAGATCGGGCCCCTCGCTCTATCAAGTGGTATCAGTTTTCAGGTTGCTCGGTGACACTTTCCAGTTTTTCCTACATTAGATTTATTTTCTTACCTATTGTCCAACAAAAAGACACAAAAAGTTAGATCTATTCATCCTTTGTCCAAGCCAGTCTGAGCCTTTGCAATTTTCTTTTTATTGCTTGCATAGTTGAATTATTGATTGCATCGTCATGTCGAGTAGCTGGTGTTAGTGTCTAGTTCGTTTAGAGTTTCAAGTTCTGTTCACATTAGTCACGCCGCCGCTGCATTGTTATCCCTCTTGTTGTCCACCACCCATCCATCGATTTCCACCATGTGCTACCCATTTTTCATTGTCATAATCATCATTGAGATCGTTCACATCTTTGCTTGATCCAATCTGCATCTTATCTAGTTTGTTTTGGAAATAGGGAGAGAGAAAAAAGACATGGAAAAAGAGATAAAAAAGTCAGAGAAAAAAAAGAGAGAAAGAAATATAAAAAAATGTGAGAAAAGAAAGAGACAAGAAAAAAAAAATTCAGATCTATCTAGACTCAATCTCATAGTTGAATTTGGATTGAAATCTGTTTGTGCACTATTCAGTAAAATAGGCATAGCTTCCTCATATGAAGTCCGTTTTGGCTCTGCGAGTACTCATATGAAAAATAACGACGAGCCGCATCTAAATAGTCGCTGAAGCTTGTTCAATATTTGGCACCTCAAAATCGACTTCTAAATAGGTCTTTTTGCCTGTCGAAGTTCGCGAACACATCTTGTTCCAGTTTTTCAGGCCAGATTTAGAATTTTTTGACTCCTCATATCAACTCGGAATTGAGTGATTCTTTTTGCGTTTGAAAGCTTGATTCAGTGCCATTCTTGAGAAAAATTATCAAAAAAACTGGCACAAACTTTTCCAGAGGAAAGTTGGAGAGAAAGTTGTTAGTATATCCTGCTTTGCAGTTGCTTCTATTTACTCCTATTGTGATCTTCACTTTTATCTTGCCATCCAGAGCTACTTTATATCCATTATTGTTGCTAGTTGCTACGCCGTGACCTCATTAATGGTCTAGGCTCGCGTCTCTAGTCCGGTCTAGCCTAGGACCAGCACAGTGCCGTTGTTGAGCGTTTATTCAACATTGCATCTCTTAATTGATTATTGCTAATCTTTTGCTACCAAATATTTAAGCCTTCCAAGCTCCACATATTTCTACACCGTGTATACATATGTTCCCCTGGCAATTGCTTTACTCAATCTTCGAAGTTATTTGACACCACTGGTTGCTTGTCACCACCTGCTGCATGGTAAGGACTTGTAAGATATTGATATTTTTTATACTGTGAGCGTTTTATCACCACATCCTAGTAGTTCATTGGAACATTATTCTCGGATTTTGTTTCTTGTTTTCTACTAACTATGGCAGGTTCCGGAGTTGTTAATTCTTGGGCTTCATCGATCGTGGGAGATTTGCCATTACCTAAGAAAATACAACAACCGACACAATAGGAGCAACAACATCAGAATGCACATAATTAGGTTAATGTTTCCATGCCACCATTTACCGGTTGTTTTAGGCCTGATTTATATATTGAATGGGAGTACGAAATTAGTGCTATATTTTCTTCCAATAATTTTGATGAGCATGGAAAATTTCAAGCTACAGTTAGTACTTTCCGTAGCTTTGCTTTAGTTTGCTGGAGTGAATATTGTCGGTTAAACCCTAATTTTATACCTACTACTTGGGATAATTTAAAACTTGTCATGAGAGATAGATTGATTGATATTTCTTATACTCATGGCATGATTAAAAAATTACAAGATTTAAAACAAGGCACTGACACGGTAACAAAATATTATGATGATTTACAAACTAAATTGTTGCACTCATTTTTAGAAGAAAGTGAAGAAGATTTTATGGATAGATTTTGGGGAGGATTAAACCGTGATATTCAAGAGATACTAATTCATGAAGAGTGTTATCCTATGGACCATTTATTTCGTCTTGCTTGCAAAGCTGAATAGGAAATAAAATGATTTGTTGCCCACAAGGAGAACAAGCGCACGATGCACATTCCAATTATTGATACAGGTGTTTCTTCAACTACTAGGCGTACTATGACAACCACATCCATTGTTGCGAGGACTACATCATCTGCACCATGTGACACATCACCATCGAGAGTGCCTACATCATCTGAGTTGATAATAAGAGGTAATGATAAAGGTACAGATTTTCCACTTTGACATGAGAATGATGCATGCCTAGTTAACTTGAATACATCATGCGTTGAGTCACCTGTTGATTTGAGCACACCACCTATTTTGGAGAATCGTGTTACTGCCATGAATGCGTCATGTCATCAAATAACTGAAATACCAAAAAATTTGAGTGCACCCATTGAATTAACTGTTGACGCAAAAAACCAATGTTTAATCATTTTGGTATGACCTCTAATCTTGGTGATGATTCTGTGACCAATGACTTATTGCATGTTTGCTTATTTAAGCATATTGTAGCACGTAAATTTGGTGCAAGTAAGGTTTACTCACCAATGTTGGGATGGTTTATCGATGAACATTGTCAACCTTTTGAAATGAATAAGAGCTACACTTATATATGCAAACTTAGTTGCAATATTTTCATGCCCTCTACTTGTTATGATAATATTTTGGCTTCAGATTTTATGAACTCTGAAAGTTACTCATGTATACATGTGTCATATGTGCAAAAACAAAGGGAAGTAAAAATGGATGACATATACATATACAACATGTACACCTTGTCTCTTTTGTTAGCAACATTTCAGATTAAGAAACGCCGATGACGGCTTTGTTTTCAGTAAGGGGGATATGATGAGGACATGAATACTTTGGATACGACCAAAAATATTGCATACATGTATATTTGTGAGGTGATTTCTAATGCAAACTATGCAATAATTTATTTATGTCATCCAGGACAAAGATACTTCACAAACTTTTGTGTCATGTTTAATTGCAAGTGTATGGGACGTTTGTACAATCCACATATTAAGATAAGGTAAAAAGAGAAGTTTAGTTGTTTTTCAAAAAGTCTTCTCAAGTCATGTTTGGGCCAAGAGAAGATAGAGTCCAAGTCTCTCACGTTCTACATTCAGATTCGGACTGCATAGACATACCTGACTCAAAACGCTAATAACTATTTCATACGGACTCCGAATTGGGTGATTCTTTTTTGTTGGAAAGTAGATTGTGTGATCTTTTCAACCCAATTGGATTCACCTCAAAATTCGCCCAGAGCATACATTTATCGACGAAACAAGCTAACATTGCAGCTGAATCCGAGTCAAACTACAGTCCAAAGGTGTTGCATCACCTCCACTTGGGCCCATGAGCCTTGTACGACCTAGGCTTAGTTTTAGGCTTCCTTGGGAAGTCCTCCCACCTCCTTGGCCGCCACCTCTTGCTCCTATATAAGTAGATCCGTCTAGTAGCTTTTTCTCTGGGATTTGTTTAGTTAAAAGTTAGTCGTTGCAACTTCGTGTACTTCGTCTGTGTCCAACGACCAGACCAAGACCGCTTTCGGATCCCCACCTTTATCAATACTTCATCCATACTCATAATATTCAGATTGCTTAATCATATTCTTGCTTGTTGTATGATTGCTCGCAGGAATAGACCTTCGTGGTCAGGTTGATCATGCTTCGGCGTGGTCAATAACCTCTCGGACCTGGTTTAGCGATTACTAAGGCGCAACATCGTGCATGTTTGTAGTCGGATCATCAAAGTCGTCTCCACCAAATTCATAGTTATCATCTCATTGAAAGATCGGGCCCCTTGCTCTATCATCTCGAATTTTAACTGAAACAACATGCATGCCAAAAATAGGTCTATGTTTATCTTTAGTATCAGGTTTAGCAATTCTAGCAGCTTCAATAAATAACATGCCCATCAATATTATCAACCAAGAGATCTTTAACCATAGCAATACTAGGTTCAACTTTAATTTGTTCAGGGGGTGTAGGTGTTCTGGTATAACTCTTATGAACCACAGTTGAAGCTTTAGAATGATCCTTTATTTTGCAAAAGGAGGAACAATGGGATCAACATTAGAAGTAATAGTTTCTTCTTCAACTTTAATATGTTCTACTACTTTAACTTCAATGGGAGGATGATAGTTAAACCACTTCTCCTTAGGGAGATCAACATGACTAGCAAAATATTCATAGAAAGAAGCTAATATCTCGGAGTCAAGTCCATATTTAGTGCTAAAATCACGAAAAGCATCGGTATCCATAAATGGTTTAACATAATCAAACTTAAGGTTTATACCTGCCTCCTTACCTCCATCGAGTTCCCAATCTTTAGAGTTGCATTTAATTCTTTCCAATAAATTCCATTTGAATTCAATATCCTTCTTCATAAAAGAACCAGTAAAACAGGTATCGAGCATGGATCGATCATTATGAGAAAGCCGAGCATAATTTTTTTGAATAATATTTCTCTTGAGAGCTCATGATTGGGGCACGAATATAACATTGACTTAAGCCTCGCCCAAGATTGAGAGATACTTTCTCATTCACGAGGCCCAAAATTATATATATAATTCCGATCACGATGAACCAGATGCATAGGATAAAACTTCCGATGAAATTCCAATTTCAATCTATTGTAGTTCCATGATCCAATATCATCACATAGCCTATACCATGTCAATGCATTTCCCTTCAAAGATAAAGGGAAGACCTTCTTCTTGAAAACATTCTCGGGCATACCTGCAAGCTTGAACGATCCACAAACTTCATCCACATAGATTAGGTGCATATCGGGATGTAATGTTCCATCTCCTGCATATGGATTAGCTAGCAGTTTCTCTATCATACCTGAAGGAATTTCATAATAAATATTTTCAGTAGGTGCAGTAGGTTGATGAGCAACTCTTTGCTCTTCCGGTCGAGGTGAAGATACCCTGAACAAGCCCCTCAAAGGATTAGTTTCCATAGTAACAAGTGATAGTAAATTTCAGCACACTATATAAATGTTTCCTTGCCAAATTTAACTTACCAAAGGCGCTTCACACCCTGGCAACGGTGCCAAAAAGTGTATTGATGACCCACAAGTATAGGGGATCTATTGTAGTCCTTTCTATAAGTAAGAGTGTCGAACCCAATGAGGAGCAGAAGGAAATGACAAGCGGTTTTCAACAAGGTATTCTCTGCGAGCACTAAAATTATCGGTAACAGATAGTTGTGTGATATGATAATTCGTCACGGGTAACAAGTAAAAAAAGTAAACAAGGAGCAGCAAGGTGGACCAATCCTTTTTGTAGCAAGGGTCAAGCCTGGATGAACTCTTATATAAAGCAAAGCGCTCCCGAGGACACATGGGAATTGTTGTCAAGTTAGTTTTCATCATACTCATACGATTCGCGTTCATTACTTTTATAGTTTGATATGTGGGTGGACCGGTGCTTGGGTGCTTCCCTTCATTGGACAAGCTCCCACTTATGATTAACCCCTCTCGCAACCATCCACAACTACAAAAGAGGAATTAAGATAAATCTAACCATAGCATGAAACATATGGATCCAAATCAGCCCCTTATGAAGCAACACATAAATTATGGTTTAAGCTTCTGTTACTCTAGCAACCCATCATCTACTTATTACTTCCCAATGCCTTCCCCTAAGACCAAATAATGGTGAAGTGTCATGTAGTCGATGTTCACATAACACCACTAGAGGGAAGATAACATACATATCATCAAAATATCAAACGAATACCAAATCCACATGATTACTTATAACAAGACTTCTCCCATGTCCTCAAGAACAAACGTAACTACTCACAAAGCATATTAATGTTCATAATCATAGGAGTATTAATTATCATTAAGGATCTGAACATATGATCTTCCACCAAATAAACCAACTAGAATCTACTACAAGGAGTAATCAACACTACTAGCAACCGACAGGTACCAATTTGAGGTCTTGAGACAAATATCGGATATAAGAGATGAACTACAGTTTGAGAGGAGATGGTGTTGGCGAAGCCGTTGATGGAGATTGACCCCATCTCGATGAGAGGATCATTGGTGATGATGATGGCTTTGATTTCCCCCTCCGGGAGGGATGTTTCCCTGGCAGAACAGCTCCGTCGGAGCCCTGGATTGATTCTGCCCAAGTTCCGCCTCGATACGGCGGCGCTTCGTCCTGAAAGCTTCCTTCTGATTTTTTCTAGGTCAAAACACACCATATTCCAGAATATGGGCATCGGGGGCTTGCCAGGGGGCCCACAAGGACGGGGGCGTGCCCAGGGGGTAGGGCGCGCTCTCCACCCTTGTGGCTGGCAGGTGGGCCCCTCTAGTGCTTTCTTCGCCAAATATTTTTTATATATTCCAAAAATATTCTCCGTGAAATTTTAGGACTTTTGGAGTTGTGCAGAATAGGTCTCTAATATTTGTTCCTTTTCCAGTCCAGAATTCCAGCTGCCGGCATTCTCCCTCTTCATATAAACCTTATAAAATAAGAGAAAAAAGGCATATATATTGTGATATAATTTGTAATAACAGCCCATAATGCAATAAATATCAATATAAAAGCATGATGCAAACTGGACATATCATGGGGCGCCCCTTCCTCCCGCATAGGAAGGTGATAGAGGCGAGGGTCCTGATCTTTCGATGAGCTAATAACTATCGATTTGGTAGAGACGACTTTGACGATCCGACTACAAATGCGCACGACGTTGCGCCTTAGCAACCGCTAAACCAATCTCCTGAGGTTATTGACGATGCTGGAAGCACAGTCAGCCTGACCACGAAGGTTTATTCCTGCAAGCAATCGAAGAACGAGCAAGAATATGATAAAGCAATCTGAATATCGCAAATATATATGAAGTATTGATAATGGTGGGGATCCGGAAGCGGTCTTGGTCTGGTCGTTGGACACAAACGAAGTACACGAAGTTGTAATGGCTAACTTTTAACTAAACAAATCCCCAGAAAAAAGCTACTAGATGGATCTACTTATATAGGAGCAAGGGGTGGCGGCCAAGGAGGTGGGAGGACGTCCCAAGGCAGCCTAAAACTAACCCTAGGTCGTACAAGGCTCATGGGCCCAAGTGGAGGTGATGCAACACCTTTGGGCTTGTAGTTTGACTCGGATTCTGCTGCAACGTCAGATTGTTTCGTCTGTAACTCAACGCTCCGGACGAATTTGAAGGTGAATCCAATTGGGTTGGAAAGAGCACGAAATCTAGTTTCCAACAAAAAAGAATCACCCAATTCGGAGTCCGTATGAAAAAGTTGTTGGCGTTTTGAGTCAGGTATGTCTATGTAGTCCGAATCTGAATCCAGAGCATGAGAGACTTGGACTCTATCTTCTCTTGGCCCAAAAGTGACGTGAGAGGACTTTCTGAACACAACCTAAACTTCTCCTTTTCCCTTGTCTTCATATGTGGATTGTACAAATGTCCCATACACCTGCAATTAGACAAAACACAAAAGTGTGTGAAGTATTTTTGTTCTGAATAACATAAATAGATTATTGAATAGTTTGCATTAGAAATCACCTGACAAATATGCATGTATGCAATATTTTTGGTCGTATCCAAGGTAGTCATGTCCTCATCATCCTCCCCCTTTTGAAAACAAAGCCGTCCTCGGCGTTACTTAATCTGAAATGTGGCTAACAAAAGAGACAAGGTGTACATGTTGTATATACATATGTCATCCAGTTTAACTTCCCTTGATTTTTGCACGTATGACACATGTATACATGAGTAACTTTCATAGTTCATAAAAACTAAAGCCAAAAAATTATCACAAGAAGTAGAAGGCATGAAAATATTAGAACTCAGTTTGCACATATAAGTGAAGCTCTTATTCATTTCAAAAGTGTAGGATCGAAAGTATGTCTAGAGGGGGGGGGGTGACTAGACTACTTGACCAAATAAAACTTAACATTTTCCCAATTTTAGTTCTTGGCAGATTTTAGCTATTTTAGAATAAGTCAAGCAATCATCACACAATTCAAGCAAGCATGCAAAGAGTATATTGGCAGCGGAAAGTAAGGCATGCAACTTGCAAGAATGTAAAGGGAAGGGTTTGGAGAATTCAAATGCTATTGGAGACACGGATGTTTTTCCCGTGGTTCGGATAGGTGGTGCTATCCTACATCCACATTGATGGAGACTTCAACCCACGAAGGGTAACGGTTGTGCGAGTCCACATAGGGCTCCACCCAAGGGCAACGGTTGCGCGAGTCCACACAGGGCTCCACCCACGAAGGGTCCACGAAGAAGCAACCACCCACAAAGGGTCCACGAAGAAGCAACCTTGTCTATCCCACCATGGCCATCGCCCACGAAGGACTTGCCTCACTAGCGGTAGATCTTCACGAAGTAGGCGATCTCCTTGCCCTTACAAACTCCTTGGTTCAACTCCACAATCTTGTCGGAGGCTCCCAAGTGACACCTAGCCAATCTAGGAGACACCACTCTCCAAGAAGTAACAAATGGTGTGTAGGTAATGAACTCCTTGCTCTTGTGCTTCAAATGATAGTCTCCCCAACACTCAACTCTCTCTCATAGGATTTGGATTTGGTGGAAAGAAGATTTGATTGGAAAGCAACTTGGGAAGGCTAGTGATCAAGATTCATATGGTAGGAATGGAATGTCTTGATCTCAACACATGAGTAGGTGGTTTTCTCTCAGAACATATGAGTAGGAATGGTGTGTGTGTTCTGATGGCTCTCTCATCGAATGAGAAGGAGGTGGAGGGGTATATATAGCCTCCACACAAAATCCAACCGTTAAACACAATTTACCAATCTCGGTGGGACCGAATCAGAAAACTCGGTCTGACCGAAGTAGTAAACCTAGTGACCGTTAGGAATTTCGGTGGGACTGACATGCAACTCGGTAGGACCGATTCGGTTAGGGTTTGGGCATAACGTAATCTCGGTGAGACCGATTACACAAACTCGGTGAGACCGAATTTGGTAATTAGCTAACCAGAGAGTTGGTCAGGCAAACTCGGTGGGACCGATTTGCTCTTTCATTGAGACCGAGTGGAACTCGGTGAGACCGAAAAGTTACAAAGGGGCAACACTGAGTTTACATTGCAATCTCGGTGGGACCGATTCGCTCTTTCGGTGGGACCGAAAAGTTACGAAAGGGAAACAGAGAGTTTGCAACCCCATCTCGGTGGGACCGAGATCCTTATCGGTAGAACCGAATTGCTAGGGTGTGGCAGTGGCTAATGACAAGTGAAACTCGGTGGCGCCGGATAGGAAGAATCGGTAGGACCGAGTTTGGCTTAGAGTTTAGGTCATATGTGGATATGGGAAAGTAGTTGAGGGTTTTGGAGCATATCATTAAGCACATGAAGCAAGAGGCTCATTAAGCAACACCTCATCCCTCCTTGATAGTATTGGCTTTTCCTATGGACTCAATGTGATCTTGGATCACTAAAATATAAAATGAAGAGTCTTGAGCTTTTGAGCTTGAGCCAATCCTTTGTCCTTAGCATTTTGAGGGTTCCACTTTCACATCCATGCCATGCCAATCATTGAGCTTTCCTGGAATAATCACCTTGGAATAGCATTAGCTCAATGAGCTATATGTTGTTATGAATTACCAAAACCACCTATAAACCACCTATAGAATAATCACTTTCAATCTCCCCCTTTTTGGTAATTGATGACAACATATAGATCAAAGCTTCGACAAATGATAATAAGCATGAAGTATATCGTCGCTTTGAGAAGTATGTGATAAGTAAGATCTCCCCCTAAATTTGTGCATATTTAAAATTTGCTTTGGACTGCAAATTCCCAAAGAGTTAGAGTCATGGGTTACTCTTCCATGTCACATACATCTTGGTGGAGCGCTCAAAATGATAAGAATGAAATACATGCACTCATCACCAAGAACAGTGAATGATCACAAACGATAGATAGAATGATAATATTTAAGCAAGCATTAAGCAAACATTAAGTGTAGCTTATGATCAAACACATGATCATCGATGTCTCACAAATAATGACGTAGTATCAAGCACTCAAAAGCAGAAAAGGTTCGAAAATCCACCAAATAAAGCAAGAGAGAAAAGCAACACACTCTCTCTCTCGAAGCCTATGATCTATACATCTCCTCCCCCTTAGGCAACAAGTTACCAAAAAGTTCCTAGAAAATGCATAGCACTAGATCGACGCTCAGGCTTGATCTTCAGGTGGTGGTGGAGTCCGGATCACTCCAAGGACGAAGGCTTCTATAGATGTTGAAGTAGTCGCTAGAGTTTGAGCTGAAGTAGACGCTGGAGCTGAGGCTGTAGCTGGTGCTGAAGTAGTGGCTCTGGTGTCAGCAACTGGCACGGCAGACGACCTCGGGCCTCGTGGCACTCTAGAAAAAGCATGAGTCGTGGTCCTGCCTCTCCTCTCATTCATGTCCTCCTGGAGCTGATCCACTGCAGACTGAACTTCCATTACTTTGACATCCAAGTCATAGAACTTCTGTTCCATGATCCTCTCTAGGCTCTGCTGATTCTTAGTGAGGTTGGCCAGACTTTGCTCAATTCTCAGCGTGGATGCAATCAAGTAACCAAGCTGCTCTTGTTTGGTCTTCAAGAAGTAATCAGATGCCTCTGCTTGAGTAGGCATCCTGGCAGCTTTTTCCTTCCTCGCCTTCTCCTTCTTTGCATATGCTTGTGCAGATGATGGCTCATTCTCTGTCATCACAACTTCATTGTTCTCAAAATCTGGATGGTGGGCAGGTGTTCCTTATCCAACAAATATACGCCCATGCCCATCTTGGAGTTGATGAGCTCCTGAATCTGAGGGGCATATCCACAGCTCCTCTTCTGATCTGCCGCAGTCCTTTTGATCGTTTCCACTATGAGGCTCATGACTTTGAATTTTTGAGGCACGTCAAAAACATGAAGCAAATTGATCGCGTGACCTCTGATCATCTTGTGATCTCCAGACTTGGGCAGAAGGGTGTGCCTAAGGATCCAGTTGATCGTAGGCAATCCTGATAGCAGATAATGCACTGAGCCAAACTTGAGCGTGTCGAGTGCTTCATTCGGAATCTCCTTGTACATGTTGGACATGGAGTTATGGTCCATCTTCTTCTTGGCATAGATATCCAAGTCATCTGCTTGCTCCTCTGGGGCATTGATTAGCTTCGCCCATTCCTCAACAGTAGAGTGGTACCTTGTACCTTCTGACATCCATGTGATCCTGCCATCCGGATAAAAGTGAGCTGTGGAGTAGAACTGCATGATAAGTTCCTCGTTCCACTTTGTGAGCTTCTGCCCAACAAAGTCAGCTACTCCACAAGCTATGAAGCTGTCTTGCACTCCAGGATAGTGCTCCTCATTCTCCTTGATATATGTCCAATCAACCCATCGCATATCACAGACAATGGGCTTCTTATCTAGCAGCACAGTCTCATAGAAATCATGCTGCTCCTTGGTATGAAACCTGTAGTCCACTACAGTCCTTCTCCTAGAAGCGTATGGATCTGCTTCTCTCCCTTTCCTGAGCCCTGAGTCTCTCCTGAGCTTCATATCCCCAGCCACAGGATGAGCATCGTTGTGGTCTGGGATCTTGGGCTTGAGCTTCCGAAGGACATTCTCTTCCTCATCCTCAACAACAGTCTCAGGCACTGGGGCCTTGTTCTTCTCAGTGGCTGGGATGCTTCTTGTGTTTCTCTTTGGTGCACTCTTAGGCTTAGATGCAGCCTTAGGTGCTTCCTTGGGCTTGGATGCAGCTCCCCCTGACCTTATGGCATCTCCCATAAGTTTGGCTGCCTTGGGCGCTGGTGCAGCTGCCTCTTCTTCCTCATCCTCTTCTACCATGATGGAGGCCTTCCCAAGCACTCTAGCCACGGTCTTCTTCACTCTTTCTTTCCTTTTCTTGCCCTCAGCTGCAGCTGGCTCTTGAGAAGTGGGCTTCTCAGTTGAGGCTCTAGCCTTTGACATGGGCTGCCTGCCTGCTGGCCTTTTGATTTTCAGGCCTGGCTTTGAGCCTTGAGCTGGCTCAACTCTCTTGGAAGTGGCCTCTTCCTCTGCCACATAGTCCTCATCTTCAGAATCTGAGGTCCTTTTCTTCCTTTGTCTAGTGGCAGCTTTAGGCAGGTTGCTGGGTGTGCTCCTGCTGCCATCATCTGAGGAACTTGAGGGGCTAGTGCCCTCACTCAACTGCACTTGCTGCTCTGACAAGTTTTGGCTGTCACTCTGGTCTGACATGATGCAAACTTACTGTGACCCTGTGAATAGATTATAGAGGAGATAGAGTGGATGAGCATCACAAAATACAGAGATTTTTGCAAAAAGAATGATCCAAAAACTTAGTTTTAGTTTCCCACTGAAATCATCTCGGATCTAACGATTTTCAAACTCGGTGATACCGAAGCAGTTTTGGAACCTAAACTAGTGAACTCGGTAGGACCGAGTCACAGTTCGGTGGCACCGAGACTGCTAGGGTTTCACAGAGTCCCAAATCGGTCACACCGATAAGTAATTCTCGGTCAGACCGAGTCTCACTTGTGCAATGGCATAAGCCAAATAGGTGGGACCGAGTTTTTCAACTCGGTGGGTCCGAGATGGTTTCTGCGGAAACCTAAACCTAGAATTTTCGAATCAAACCTAATCTATGAGCGTTTTGACTGGATAGAAGTTTATCGAACGTGGCCAGAAACAATGTGATCACAATGTGCTAGGAATCAGATTGAGGAATAGCACAAAGATCAAGTCCATACCCTAGCTCGGCGGGGACTTGCTACGGCGGCAACGGCGGGGCAGAAATCCCGTTGACGGCGACGGAGACCAGCGACAGGAGGCTGCTGGCGCGAGAAGACGATCCGGAGACCTCGAGGGCAGAGCAGGCTATCGCGCGGGCGAAGCGGTTTGGAGAAATTTCCAAATTTTGCCTGTGACTATATATAGCCCGACCCTGTCGGTGTGACCGAGTGGAACAACTCGGTGGCACCGAGATTCATAACTGCGTGCAGTTACTGAAACTCGGTTTGACCGAAAGGTTCAAATCGGTTGCACCGAGATCGAAAACCTAGATCAACTTAATGATCTCGGTAGGACCGAAGTGGAGTATCGGTCAGACCGAATCATAAAGAGATTTTGGAAGTTTAAGTCTATGACGAATCAGGGACTCCGAGCGCTCCTCACACAGAGTGGTTCGAATCTGACTTGATCAAATTTTGTGATGCAGCATGAATAGAGTTTGAGACGAGAAAAGCATAGATAGCTAGAGGAGGTTCTTAGGCATTCTTGTCCATCCACTTGGCAAAAGAGGATAAAGCCAAACAGTCAAAACAACAAGTGGATGTCCTCGAATGAGTAAAATATGCAATCAGCATGCTCACACAATAAGATGGCAAATGAAATATGTGGCAAGGCATGCACAACCAATTCTAGCATCTATCAAGCAATCTGCGATGACTAGGTCATCTATATTTGAGTATATTGACTTAGGAGTCAAGTGAGAACACTTGATCGTAGGTCATACTCATCGTTTAAGCTCAAGTGGGGTCACCACTTTTACATAAAGCATTGTTTTGTTCACATCTTTAGAGTTGCTTTAGCTCAAGTCTTAGAGTAAAGCTCCCCCTAGATGTGATACCCCCCTAAGAGGGATGAACTAACCTTGGGTTTTGTCGATGATGACTTCATGCAGATATTGAAGATGTGGATGCTCAATGTTGATGTAGATCTCTTGGAGCTATCCATTTGAGTGAATTGCACTTTCAATACCTACATGGGTTAGTCCCACAAGGAACAAACAAGGATATCCATAGACATAGAGTGATGCACACAAAAGATGATGTCCATGAAAACTTTTAGGTTACCTTGTCCCTTGTCTTACCAACAAGAGGGTTTGTGACTCCATGAACTAGTGCAATATGTGGAAGTTGATTGCACTTGTTCTTGCCAAAATGATAAGAGTGAAGTATGTTGGCGGAGTCACCCTCAAGAACTCTCTAGTTCTTCTTCTTTTGGATCCACATCATCTTGATGGGAATCCTTGGAGTTGTAGTCGTACTTGATGAAGTGGAACTTGAAGTAGTCTTGGGAACCCACTTGACTAAGGTCTTTGGAGCTTCTTCAAATGCATCAACTTCCTCTTGAAGCTTGTCCTTGCCTTTTTGCTTG
The DNA here is from genome assembly GCF_002162155.2 of Triticum dicoccoides. NCBI lineage: Eukaryota > Viridiplantae > Streptophyta > Magnoliopsida > Poales > Poaceae > Triticum > Triticum dicoccoides. Next base: position 266,999,232 of record NC_041390.1, on the reverse strand, counting down.
TAGTCTTGTGGTGGAAGATCATCTTGAGCTTGTGTCCCCTTGAAAGAAGTATACTTCTCTTGTTGAGGGACAAACTTCGTCTTAGGGTATTGATCTTCTTCCCATTCAACTCCATTGGCATTGAACTTTCGTTCAAAACCAACACCTTGATTCTTCCAGTGCATTCCTTGCTTGCGCACAATTTCCTCGAATTGCTTACTCCCGGCAAGGCTCTTGTACACTCCTTTCTCTATAATTCCCTTCAATAAGCTATTTTCTTGCTCAAGTGTAACTTGGCTAAGAGAATCATTAGTGGACTCAAGAGAACTACTAGAAGCAACAATATTGGATTTAGCATGATCATTGTTACTACTAGAGGAAGAATCTTTCTTGTTACTAGACTTGACTTGAGGCATGTAAGTGGATAAGAGTAAACGCTTGGCAATGTAAGAAGAACTTTTCTTGCGGAGATCATCATTGATTGCCTTTAAGAACTCATGCTCTTGCTCAAGATTGAGCTTTTCAAAGCATAATTTCTCATGAGCTCTTAAAAGTTCTCGGTGATCTTCGAAGATAGTGTCATGAGCTAACTTAAGAGTTTTTAGTTCTTTAGTTAGAGACTCAATCTTCTCCTTATCATTGTCACTCGTTTTATCTTGATTAGCATGATTAATTGGTCTTTTATCATAGTATTCATCACTAGAGTTGTCACCAAGCAAATCATCACCTAACAAGTCATCTTCATCACTATTGAAATCAACATACTCGGGGTGTGTTACCTTAGGACCTTTGGCCATGAAGCATCTTCCAATTCCTTCATTTGGTGAGTCAAATATGTCGTAGGAGTTGGTTGACACAAGTGCTAGACCGGCAACACCTTCATCTTGAGTATCTTCGGAGTCGGAGTGATAACTTCTCTCGGAGTGGCTGTCGAAGTCGGAGCCGGATACCCATTCACCAACATGAGCTTGATGTCTTCGTCTTGTATAGCTCCTTGATGATTTTTCCTTCCTTTCCGAATCCTTACTTCTCCATGAGTATCTTCGTTCATAACGATCATCTCTACTCCTTCTCTCTCTTGGTGGTGATCCTTTGCTTCTTCTTTTTGGAGAATCTTCTCTTCTCTTGTAGGGAGCCGTACACTCATTGGAATAGTGTCCGGGTCTTCCACAGTTGTAACAGTTTCGCTCTCGACTAGAAGATCTTTTGTCATTGTAGGACCTTGACTTGGAGCTTCTATCTTTGCTTCTACTCTTGTAGAACTTGTTGAAGTTCTTCACCATTAAGCTCAATTCTTCATTGAAGTCTTGTTTCTCACTTGATGATGTAGGGGCTTCACATGAAGCTTTATAGGCACCACTTGATTTGTTGTGAAGTTCCTCTTTATCCTTAAGTGACATCTCATGAGCAACAATTCTTCCAATCACCTCCGTTGGCTTGAGATCTTTGTAATTGGGCATCATTTGGATCAATGTGCACACGGTATCATATTTTCCATCCAAGGCTCTTAGGATCTTCTTGATGATGAATCTATCGGTCATCTCTTCACTTCCTAAGCCGGCAATCTCATTTGTGATGAGAGCAAGCCTAGAGTACATTTCAGCGACACCTTCACCATCCTTCATCTTGAACTTGTCAAGTTGGCTTTGAAGCACATCCAACTTGGATTCCTTGACGGAGTCGGTACCTTCGTGCATATCAATCAAAGTGTCCCAAATTTCCTTTGCATTCTCAAGGCGGCTGATTTTGTTGAATTCTTCGGGGCACAATCCGTTGAAGAGAATATCACAAGCTTGAGCATTGTATTGCAACATCTTCAACTCATCCGCGGTAGCTTCACGGTTTGGTTCTCTCCCATCAAAGAAGTCACCTTGCAAACCAACACACACAATAGCCCAAACGGCGGGGTTATGTCCAAGAATATGCATTTTGATTTTATACTTCCAACTAGCAAAATTAGTACCATCAAAGTAAGGACCTCTACGGTGATAATTTCCCTCGCTAGACGCCATACTCTCCTAGGTTGTGAAACCAAGGCTATGACCACCAAAAGATATGGAGATCAAGCAAATGGAGACCAAGGCTCTGATACCACTTGTAGGATCGAAAGTATGTCTAGAGGGGGGGGGGTGATTAGACTACTTGACCAAATAAAACTTAACCTTTTCCCAATTTTAGTTCTTGGCAGATTTTAGCTATTTTAGGATAAGTCAAGCAATCATCACACAATTCAAGCAAGCATGCAAAGAGTATATTGGCAACGGAAAGTAAGGCATGCAACTTGCAAGAATGTAAAGGGAAGGGTTTGGAGAATTCAAACGCTATTGGAGACACGGATGTTTTTCCCGTGGTTCGGATAGGTGGTGCTATCCTACATCCACGTTGATGGAGACTTCAACCCACGAAGGGTAACGGTTGTGCGAGTCCACATAGGGCTCCACCCAAGGGCAACGGTTGCGCGAGTCCACATAGGGCTCCACCCACGAAGGGTCCACGAAGAAGCAACCACCCACAAAGGGTCCACGAAGAAGCAACCTTGTCTATCCCACCATGGCCATCGCCCACGAAGGACTTGCCTCACTAGCTGTAGATCTTCACGAAGTAGGCGATCTCCTTGCCCTTACAAACTCCTTGGTTCAACTCCACAATCTTGTCGGAGGCTCCCAAGTGACACCTAGCCAATCTATGAGACACCACTCTCCAAGAAGTAACAAATGGTGTGTAGGTAATGAACTCCTTGCTCTTGTGCCTCAAATGATAGTCTCCCCAACACTCAACTCTCTCTCATAGGATTTGGATTTGGTGGAAAGAAGATTTGAGTGGAAAGCAACTTGGGAAGGCTAGAGATCAAGATTCATATGGTAGGAATGGAATGTCTTGATCTGAATACATGAGTAGGTGGTTTTCTCTCAGAACATATGAGTAGGAATGGTGTGTGTGTTCTGATGGCTCTCTCATCGAATGAGAAGGAGGTGGAGGGGTATATATAGCCTCCACACAAAATCCAACCATTACACACAATTTACCAATCTCGGTGGGACCGAATCAGAAAACTCGGTCTGACCGAAGTAGTAAACCTAGTGACCGTTAGGAATTTCGGTGGGACTGACATGCAACTCGGTAGGACCGATTCGGTTAGGGTTTGGGCATAACGTAATCTCGATGAGACCGATTACACAAACTCGGTGAGACCGAATTTTGTAATTAGCTAACCAGAGAGTTGGTCAGGCAAACTCGGTGGGACCGATTTGCTCTTTCGGTGAGACCGAGTGGAACTCGGTGAGACCGAAAAGTTACAAAGGGGAAACACTGAGTTTACATTGCAATCTCGGTGGGACCGATTCGCTCTTTCGGTGGGACTGAAAAGTTACGAAAGGGAAACAGAGAGTTTGCAACCCCATCTCGGTGGGACCGAGATCCTTATCGGTAGAACCGAATTGCTAGGGTTTGGCAGTGGCTAATGACAAGTGAAACTCGGTGGCGCCAGATAGGAAGAATCGGTAGGACCGAGTTTGGTTTAGAGTTTAGGTCATATGTGGATATGGGAAAGTAGTTGAGGGTTTTGGAGCATTTCATTAAGCACATGAAGCAAGAGGATCATTAAGCAACACCTCATCCCTCCTTGATAGTATTGGCTTTTCCTATGGACTCAATGTGATCTTGGATCACTAAAATATAAAATGAAGAGTCTTGAGCTTTTGAGCTTGAGCCAATCCTTTGTCCTTAGCATTTTGAGGGTTCCACTTTCACATCCATGCCATGCCAATCATTGAGCTTTCCTGGAATAATCACCTTGGAATAGCATTAGCTAAATGAGCTATATGTTGTTATGAATTACCAAAACCACCTATAAACCACCTATAGAATAATCACTTTCAAAAAGACTCGCAATGTTCATCATTAAACCATCCCAACTTTGGTGAATAAACCTTACTTGCATCAAATTTACATGCTACAACATGCTTAAATAAGCAAACATGCAATAAGTCATTGGACACAGAATCATCACCAATATTTGAGGCCATATCAAAATGATTAAACATTAGTTCTTTTGCATCAACAGTTAGTTCAATGGGTGCACTCAAAATTGTTGATACTTCAGTTGTTTGATCACATGACGCATTCATGACAGTAACAAGATTCTCTAAAATAGGTGGTGTGCTCAAATCAATAGGTAACTCAATACATGACGCATTCAAGTTAACTAGGCATGCATCATTCTCATGTGAAGTTATATCATCAATACCTTTACTCTTACCTTGTGGCAAAGATGTAGCTGATGTAGGTACGGACGTTCACAATGTCCCATACCCTTGAGATGATGCCACGCTCATAATCCGAGGTGCAATGATGGAGGAACCCACCGGCGGTGGTGAGCATGAACTGGAATAGTAGTTGTTGTAGTCACCTAATGCATCCTCCTGTATCTGTCTCTCAAAGGTACAAGCACGGACATACATACCAGTGATGCAACGAGGAATATACTGAAATCTTGCCTGAATATCATGGTTCAAACCACCAAAAAATCTATTCATTGTATCATTCTCAGATTCTTCTATGTCACAATGATGCATATAAGATTTGAACTCTTGGTAGTAAGCATGAACAGTGTTGTTGCCTTGTTTAAATTGTTCAAATTTGCGAAGCAATTCACGACGATAATAAGGAGGGAAAAATTGTTGTCTCATTACAGCTTTCAAAACTTTCCAAGTTGTGGGTTGGTTATCAATGTTTTTCTTACAATGTACACTCCACCAAACAGAAGCAAAATCAGTAAATGCTCAAGTGGCTGCTCGCACTCGCTCAAGTTCAGAAAAGTCATGGTGACTAAAAACTTGTTCTACTTCAAGCTCCCAAGCTAGATAAGTAGTAGGATTAAATCTACCCTCAAATGACGGTAAAAAGATAACCTGACCATGTGCTTGTGTGTGTTGTCCCAACTCTCGTGATGGTGAAGGTGTGTCCGTCGTCCAAGAACTTCTATCTTCGGAACCTGTCATGATTAATAGAAACAAGAAAGATTCAAGAATAATGTTCCTATGAACTACTAGGGTGTGGTGGTAAAGCACTCACTGTAAAGCAAATATCAATATCTTACAAGTTCTTACCAAGCAGTGTCAAATAACTCTCAAGATTGTGTAAAGCGATTGCCAGAGGAACGTATGTATACACGGTGTAGAAATATGTGGAGCTGGGTTGGCTATATAGGATAGCAAAAGATTAGCAATAATCAATTCAGAGATGCAATGTTGAATAAACGCTCAACGACGGTACTGTGCTGGTCCTAGGCTAGACGAACTAGAGACGCGAGCCTAAAACACTAATGAGGTCACGTCGTAGCACAACTAGCATCAATGAAGGATACTAAGTAGCTCTGGACAGCAAGATATAAGTGAAGATCACAACGGCAGTAAAGATAATGATGTGAAACAATAGCCAAGCAGGATATATCAACAACTTTGTCTCCAACTTTCCTCTGAAAAAGTTTGTGCCGATTTTTTGATTTTTTTTCCAAGAATGGTATTGACTCAAGCTTTCAAACACAAAAGGAATCACTCAATTCCGAGTTGATATGAGGAGTCAAAAAATTCGAAAACTGGCCTGAAAAACTGGAATAAGCTGTGTTCATGAACTTCGGAGGGCAAAAAGACCTATTTAGAAGCCGATTTTGAGGTGCCAAATATTGAACTAGCTTCTTCAACTATTTAGCTGCGGCTCGTCGCTAGCTTTCATTTGAGTACTCGCGGAGGCAAAACGGACTTCGTATGAGGAAGGTATGCCTGTTTTACTGAACAGTGCACAAAACAGATTCCAATCCGAATTCAACTACGAGATTGAGTCTAAAAAGATCCGAATTTTGTTTTTTTTCTTCTCTCTTTTTTTCCTCACACTTTTTTTCCTTTCTCTCGTTTTTTTCTCTGACTTTTTTTTCTTTTTTTTCTCGTTTTTTTCTCCCTTTTTTTCTCCCTTTTTTTCTCCCTCTTTTCAAAACAAACTAGATAAGATGCAGATTGGATCAAGCGAAGATGTGAACGATCTCAACTATTATTATGTCAATGAATGGTGGGTAGCACGTGGTGGAAATTGATGGATGGGTGGTGGACAGCGGAAGAGATAATGATGCAGCGGTGGCATGACTAATGTGAACAGAACTCAGAACTCTAAACGAACTAGACACTAAGACCAGCAACTCGACACGACGATGCAACCGATAATTCAACTATGCAAGCAATGAAAAGAAAAATTGCAAAGGCTCAGACTGGCTTGGACCAAGGATGAATAGATCTAACTCTTGCTTTTTCTTGGACAATAGATAAGAAAATAAATCTAATCTAGGAAAACTGAAAATTCTCACCAAGCAACCTGAAAACTGATACCACTTGATAGAGGCGAGGGTCCTGATCTTTCGATGAGCTGATAACTATCGATTTGGTGGAAACGACTTTGACGATCCGACTGCAAACATGCACGACGTTGCGCCTTAGCAACCGCTAAACCAATCTCCTGAGGTTACTGACGATGCTGGAAGCACGATCAGCCTGACCACGAAGGTCTATTCCTGCAAGCAATCGAAGAACGAGCAAGAATATGATAAAGCAATCTGAATATCGCAAATATATATGAAGTATTGATAATGGTGGGGATCCGTAAGCGGTCTTGGTCTGGTCGTTGGACACAAACGAAGTACACGAAGTTGCAATGGCTAACTTTTAACTAAACAAATCCCCAGGAAAAAGCTACTAGATGGATCTACTTATATAGGAGCAAGGGGTGGCGGCCAAGGAGGTGGGAGGACGTCCCAAGGCATCCTAAAACTATCCCTAGGTCGTACAAGGCTCATGGGCCCAAGTGGAGGTGATGCAACACCTTTGGGCTTGTAGTTTGACTCGGATTCTGCTGCAATGTCAGATTGTTTCATCCGTAACTCAACGCTCCGAACGAATTTGAAGGTGAATCCAATTGGGTTGGAAAGAGCACGAAATCTAGTTTTCAACAAAAAAAGAATCAGCCAATTCGGAGTCCGTATGAAAAAGTTGTTGGCGTTTTGAGTCAGGTATGTCTTTGTAGTCCGAATCTAAATCCAGAACGTGAGAGACTTGGACTCTATCTTCTCTTGGCCAAAAAGTGACGTGAGAGGACTTTTTGAACACAACCTAATCTTCTCCTTTTCCCTTATCTTCATATGTGGATTGTACAAATGTTCCATACACCTGCAATTAGACAAAATACAAAAGTGTGTGAAGTATTTTTGTTCTGGATAACATAAATAGATTATTGAATAGTTTGCATTAGAAATCATCTGACAAATATGCATGTATGCAATATTTTTGGTCGTATCCAAGGTAGTCATGTCCTCATCAGAAGGCGTGCCCGACGCTTCCCGCAGGACAAGCTTGGGGGCTCCCATCTGCAGAGCCTCTGACCTGACCAATGCAATGAGGGAGGTGCTCAGGCACCACTCAGAGGCGTGCTTTCATGCGTGCCCCCGCGAGCAAGGCGCACGACGCGAGGTGCGAGGTGCATAAGAGTTCATCACCAAGGCAATCCAGGAGCTTTAGGAGGCAAGGGCCATGCACGATGAGAGTGTCGCCCTGCACGGCCCCCAAGTGCAGCTTTGGCCCTTGGCAGGGGCAGCGAGCTACGCGTCTGCTCGACATGCCGAGCCTAAACAGCGCTGCTTCGTAGGACCTCTTCTGGCCATCCCGCGTCGGCCGTAGTGTGGGCTATCCCTACAGCTACGACCGCATGCCATTTCGCCTACTGAACATGCGCGCCCCGTACCAGCGCTTCGCGAACGTGCAATGGCGTCTCACGAGGCCAGGTGCCAGGCTATCATGTCGAAAGAGGTCCCGGACCCTCGCGAGCCCGATAGGCCTCGCGAGCTCCCCAGGCCTTCGAAGTCGCCAAACTCATGAGGAGCAGCTTCCGCGGCACATTTCTTAAGCTACCTCAATGCTTATACAATAATAGTGCCAGGTGACATTTTGTTTTGTTCAATTAAGAGCGCCCCTCGGGCTACATCATCCTCAGGATGCCAGAGCCTAGCCCCGCAGCTGTACCATTTTCACCATGTATCAGAACTGGCTGTGCCTTTATGAATTTCCCAAATATTCCAACTTGCATGCCCAGTGCTTCGTCACCATGATGTTATTGCACCCTCGCAAAACCTGCCCACGACCGCCTCATGATTAAGGAATGTCACGACGTTTGTGCTCGGGTCCGTCCCTGCAGCGTTTTCAAATCCAAGCGACCGAGCTCTGTGCCACGGGCGAGTTCCCGTGCACGTCACCTCCCTGGGTCCTTGGTGCCTTGTTCTCGCATGAGCTAATCGTGCGTGGACGAGTATGGGCGTGCGACCCCATTCATATAACCGCATTTCGGCACTTCGCCATAGCGGTAGCCGCACGCCGGGTGTTTTTCCGTGGGATCATTGCATAGAAGACTTGGCACGGTGTCTGTGCCTGGGTCCATCTCTGTAGCGTCGATAAAACAAATGGATGAGCTCTGTCTGGCGGGCCGGTCCCATTCACGTCACCTCCTGGGGTCATTGTTGTCCGGCCTTCTCATCGATAACCTCCGGACGGGCATTTAGCGCAGCCCCCCTCCCTGCTCCACAGGTTCCCAGAGCGTGCCTCGCGACAAAAATCCAGGCGCAACCCGCTTTGAGGTAGGGCCTTGTGAGTGCTGCGCTGGCTCACGGGTGTCCAGATACACCTCCTCCATGTTCTATTGTTCTAGCCATGTGTACGAACGGGGTTGTACAGACCCCGGAGTCACCTCTCAAGGGAACTCCCACCCATGCACCAGTGGACGCCTCATGCTCCGCGCTGGCGGATGACATGATCTAGGTGCGACTATGCCCATGCATAAGTGGAAGCCCCATGCTCCGCGCTGGCGGACGATACAGACTATGCCCACGCCAAAGTGGAAGCACTGTGCTCCGCGCAGGTGAATAAACAACTTAGGCGCCCTAGTGGCCGCACCAACGTCAAGATAGCCTGTCGGCTCTTCATACGGTCCTATCGCGCAGCTTTCCCCAGGGGCTATGCTCAGGACAAGCCTAGCACATCCCACCTCACCAGGTCATCAGTACCTAGTCTTCTTGCATCCCTCCCAGGCAAAAGCTAGTGAGGAAAGGTACGGAGGACTCCCGATTAGCTTAGACGCTGCTCACGTTTCCTTCATGAGTGTTGTTCGTATGTTAATGGGGACGTGATACAGAGCATCCCAAGGTCATCTCCATGGACCTATCATCGTCTCACCAAGTGCCTAGTGGACCCATGACACAAGCACATGCAAGAGCTCTCGAAACCGAGGTGACATCTCTCCTCTCACAATTCCACATTGATGCACGTGAGACATGGCTACTACCTCAAACGAAGACATTATGCATACTCAGGTACCAAGGAGTTGGCCATGAAGAAGCTAAGGAGCAAGGAGAATCGAAGAAGGAAGACATGCATGAAGATGGAGAAGAATTCAGCCAAGTCCCAGGCTGGCCAGACGATCCGGACAAGGTCTCGGATGAACCGTACAGAGACCGGACGATCCGGACCCCGGTCCGGACGATCCAGCTAATCCGCCCGAGAGCACCCGAATCGACTGAAGCTTCACCATGAAGCCGGACCATCCGGACGTGTCCCAGATTGTCCGGACCCCAGCCGGACATCCGGACCCCCCTCCAGACATCCGGGCCACCATCGATGTCGCCAACCTCTTTGCCCCATCCGGATCACCTCCCGGACCATCCGGGACCCTGAAGCCCGGATCACCCCGCTGGCCATCCGGATCATCCGGACCACCACCTGCGTGTCCTTTTCAGGCCGAGGCCTATGAACCCCTTCACCCCCCTTTTCCTATATATACGACTCCTCCTTCACTTTTCTAGGAGTAGCAAAGGATTAGCTCATATTAGAGATAGAGCTTTGCTCATCCACCCGGATCTACTCCTTCGAGAGAGACCGTTCCTCTTTGGAGAAGATCCACTTTCAAGACCCCCAACGGGAAGAACTCAAGACCTCCTCACGGAGAAGAACCGGTTACCCTATGTATCTTTCCTTGTTGATCGTGGATCGTGTATCTCTTTTGTGTTTTGAGGATCTAGCATATGTGTGACAGTATCTTGTTGGTTTGAGTGATTCTCTCATGTTTCCCTTCATGATTTCTCCTCGTGTTCATCGCGGGATCCGCTCCTTTCGTGAAAGATCGTCCATCTAGGGTTCTACCCTACATCATATTGGTATCATGAGCCACGTTGATCACGAATTTGGAGCCCCCACCCCTTCTTTCTAGCCTAGTTTTGTTGATTTTGTCCCAATTTCGAAAATTCCCCACCAAAAATATCCCCATTTTTTGTGATTTCTTGGTATGATAAAGTTTTGTTGATTTGGATCCATGAATTTGTTGTGTTCCAAGTGGATCTAACCATTCCCCACCATCTCCACCTTGAAATCCATCCAAAATCAACGAAATCCTCAAATTTGTCCCCGTTTTCGAATTCATCCCGACCATCCCCGTGCGCAGTTGACATGCCCGGATCATCCGGACACGCCAGGATCATCCGGCCCCTCGCCTGGATCATCTGGCTATCTCTGCCAAAACTGCATTTTGTGCAGTTTTTGACCACTGCCACCTACGCCTCCGCATACCCACTTCGACTGCCACCACCTAACTTCCGCAAACCCTAGACATTTTCCTACCATACCACCGCTCCTCGCTACCACCGTTTGACATCTAATTGTGAGAATTTGAGTTGTGGTTCATCGTTCCCTAGGTTGTTTCGGCTAACTAGGAACGGTTCGACATCGACATCACCGCCGCTCATCTTCGCCACAGACTCGTCATTGACAACAACCACTCAATGATTTTGACACCATCAACCGTAAGCAAGGACGGTAACCTCGATGACTCTTCGTGTACTCCTTGCCTTTGCATTGATAACCATCATAGCCCAATTTTGCATATCTTGCCCATCGAGACTAGCCTTTGAGTATTGCCGGCAACGTCACTTGTGCACATTTGTGGTCATACTTCCCATTGCATACATATCATATCATTGGTCCATATCTTGGTATCATCTTTTGTGTCACAAATTTGTCATCACATAAACAATTGCTATCTTGGTGCTTGAAGTTTTGCATGAGAAAAGAGCTCAAAAGAGGAAGAGCCAAACAAGCTTCTAAGCAAAGAGAAAAGATAAGAAAAGAGCTTATAAGCAAGAACCATAGCATCATACTACATTAAGATTGTCATACTAGATCATCTTGGATCAGATCACCGAAATACCATACACATAGCATACTTGGGATAGAAGTCGTTGAATTTTTGCTTAGTAGGTCGTGCACAAGTCTCGTATCCGCCTATTGTGCAATCGTGCTAGCGTCTCTCTAGATTTATGCAACAAGAGCATTTTCGTGGATTCCACATTTTGGCTCATTCCTTGGTTGCACAACCCCACTTATATATTTGCGTGTGTGTTTCCATGTACCACATCTTGCTATTGCTCTACTTGTTACATTTGCGACTTTGCGAATCTTTTTCAATATTACGGAGTATCACTAACAATTGCGTCAAATTTTGTACCACCATCCTCACCAAGCTCCTCCATAAGCTTTTACTTGTGTAGGTGTGAGAAACCGACAAGAATTGGTACCAATTGTGCTATTTCCTTGTTCCACATTTGAGTGATCATTGATCCATCTTCAACATCGGTCAAGGTACATTTGGTATAAGTTATTCTCTTTCTACCACTCACATATTTGTTTGGAATGATGGATAGGCCAAGTACTTTTACCAACCCACTCTTCATCGAGCAAGACGACGACATGTCCTACTACGTCACAAAGAGCCACCTCTTTGGTGCATAATGAGCTTTGCATCAAGAGCAACAAGCAATAAACGAACGCATCGACAACCTCGCCACCGACTTGTGACTCACCGAGCAACCTACAAGCGACTACTTCGACACATCCATGGCATCTCTCAAGGAGGATATTCGAACCATGATGGCCAAACGCTCTTCTACCTCGTCGTCCTACACAAGAAGGAGCCGCTCAAGTCAACACTCTGACGACCACATCTCCGGCTCAAGTACTCCTACATCGAACAGTCTTCGACATGTCACGCGTCAAGATCGTCAAGCAAACCGCAATCCTCTACACAACAACGACTCTCAAGAGCAACGACACCGTCAAAACCAAGATACTTTTGTGCAAGCATGAGAACGACAATGCCAACGCCATCAAGAAGAGGAAGAGCAAGCTCGACAACACTAAGATGCACAAGATGCCGAGGCACAATGTCAAGAAAAACAACTATGTGAAGCTGAAGCACTTGAGGTGCAACGTGCCCTCCGAGGATGGTGTTGGCGTTGATGGAGGGCTAGCGGATGGCAGCAATGGTGGCCTATTCATCGGCAGCCAACCGGCTGGGTTGGAACAGAGAAATTGCATCGTGTTCATCAGGTGGCAATGGAATGTGTCGTGTTCATTGGTAGCCAACTGGCTTGGACGAAACATCTGAAACGAGGCCTAGTGTACCGTAGAATGGAGAAAATGTCCTTCTGTTCGACTACCTATTGTCAAAATGGGATCCTATTCATCGGGAGGGGTCTCGCATACCACAAAACGGAGGACACGTACTTTTGTTGGAGCGCCTACAGTCGAAACAGAATCCTGTTCATCAAGAGGAGTGTGGCATACCACAAAAAGGAGGAAACAGACTTGTTATGGAGCACCTACCATTGAAACGGGGTCCTGTTCATCGGGAGGGGTGTGGTGTACCGCCAAAAGGGGCTCCATAGGCTACTGTTCATCCACCGTCAATTGCCTCTCGTTCTAGACTCCACGGGGTACTGTTCATCCATCGTCGTCCTCCAGCCTCCACAGGCTAGTATTCATAGAGCCTCCACGGGGTCCTGTTCATCCAGCCCCAACCAGCTGGGGTGTGATGGCCTCCTCAGGGCCTGGTCATCCAGCGGCAACGACCTACTACAAAGGGGTCCAAGACGGCGTCACCACCAGAGCCTTTGACAGGCGAAGACCACTTTTATCAGGATAAGTTGTACTAGCTATCCCCTTTCGAATTGGCCGTTGTTGGCTCCCTTCCCGCTCAATAATTGGGGAGAGGACCAGGGCCTCTATAGGACTAGCCATCACCATAGTTAGGGAGATCGGTCAGATCAAGAGAGACCAGAACAACCACAAGTTCACCGAGCACAAGAACACCTCTCCTCGGGAGGCTATTCTTCCCCTTGTATTGTTCATCCTCAGCCTAAGAGGCAATCCACCACCACACACTGGACTAGGGTATTACACAACAACAGTGGCCTGAACCAATATAAATCTTGTGTCTTTGTGTTGCGAGTCCCTCGAGTTAGCCCGTAAGATGTTAGCAAAGCTAGGACGTGGATCGGTAGGAGGAGATATTCACGCGCACCCTAGTGTTCGAACCTTGAGGGCTTTGCCGGAACCCACGATCCGACAACCTCTATGAGGACTCGTTGGACCGCATCACTGAGATCGTCAGCGCTGCTGGGGCCTCTCTTGCACCATCCCTCTCGCTGCCTCGCCCACCCCCAGCTGTGGGTGATGAGGCTCACGGAGCGCCTCCTCCGCCCCCTCCGCGTCAAGATGGCGCCCTCGTGCCGAGACGCGCGGCTCATGGAGTGCCTCTGCCCCCTCCACGTCAAGACGGCGTCCTCGCTCCAAGATGTGCGGTCCCGCGGCGTGATCCACCGCGCTGTGTGCCCGCGCTCGAAGAAAGAAGCTACCAAGAGGTCCCCCATCCGCAAGAAAACGCTCCACCGCTCCCAGCAACGCCACATCAGGATCCCTTGCCCCGGCAGGGACATTCTCCACTTGCCGTGGCAGCACGGGGACACCAAGATCAAGCTCCGCCTCCACGACGGGCCATGGTGGCAACGGCAGGCTGCCGCGCCTTCACTCCTGAGCTGCGTAGCGTCGTCTGGCCAGGCAAATTCAAGACGGATCTGCCTCCTCTCTATGACGGCTCCCCCGACCCTACGGAGTTCTTGCAGCTCTATGAGCTGAGCATCGAGGCGGCCAACAGCGACGAAAAGGTCATGGCGAACTGGTTCCCCATGGCTCTCAACGTGGGCGCCCGCTCATGGCTCCTGAACCTGCCCCCGGGCTCGATGTCCTCCTGGGATGAGATACGCAACCACTTCGTCGCCAACTTCCAGGGCACTCGCGACCGCCCCCCGGGCGCGGGTGACCTGTGCCGCATCAAGCAACAGTCGGGAGAGACCTGGTAGAAGTACATCCAGTGCTTCAACAACTTGCGCCTCAACATCCCCAAGGTGATGGACGAGGCCATCATCTCAGCTTTTTGCGATGGCGTCCATGACATCAAGATGAATGAGGAGCTCACCATCCATGAGGAGCTGTGCACGACTTTGGAGCTGTTCAACATAGAAACCAAGAATGCAAGAGCTGAAGAGGGGCGTCTCTCCCTCCTCGAGCTCCCTGTTGCGAATCCAGAGGAGAAGAAGGCCAAGGTCAAGCACGTGAAAGCGCAAAGGGGTGGCCATACTCGCGGCAGAGCCAGACACAAAGTGCGGCTGAGACCTTCCCGAGTCGTCCAAGGGCAGTCGTACGTTCTGCGCCTCCCACAACGTGCGCAGCCACAACACCAACAGTTGTCAAGAGCTCAGGGCCATTCGAGATGGACGCTTCGGTCAACGCCCCGAGCACAACGACCGGGGCTACGGCCGAGGAGGTGTACGAGGTGGAGGACGTTGGGATGACCGCGGGCCCCATCAGGAGTGGCGTGACCAGCCTCGCAAGGACCGCTGGCAGGACCAGCCTCGTGAGGGTGCCTGGAGGGACCAGCCTCACGAGGACCATCCTTAGGGCAATCCTGGTCTCCCTCTAATGCTGCCATCACCAAGGAGGAACGCCAACCACCAATAGGACGAAGGGGCTGGGGGCTTCCAGGAGCTGCGCGCAATCGCCTGCATCTTGGGTGGTGCTCAGGCCCTAGCCTCCCAGCACATCTTCAAGTTGTTCTCTTGCGAGGTGAATGCAGCCCTCCCCAAGATCGAGGCCACACACCTGCTCAGATGGTCCAAGTACGCCATCACCTTTAGCTCGGCGGACTAGCTCAAATGCGCGGCAACCGCCGGCATTCTCCCGATGCTCCATTCACCCGTCATCAGAAATGTCCAAGTCATGAAGACCCTCATTGACGGCGGCGCAGGGCTCAGTGTCCTGTCCATCGAGACGTTCGTCGGCCTTCAAGTGCCACACGATCAGCTCTAGCCCACCAAGCCGTTCTCATGAGTGACTGACGGGTCCACCACCCCGACAGGGCAAGTTCGTCTCCCTGTCACCTTCGGCCAGCGTGACAACTACCACACCGACCTTGTCAACTTCGACATCGCCCACATCCGCCTACCGTACAATGCCATCCTCGGGTACCGAGCGCTAGCCAAATTCATGGCAGTCACCCACCATGGCTACAACGTCCTCAAGATGCCGGGAAGCGGCGAAATCATCACACTCTCTTGCGAAGAAAGAGACGCGGTGTGCTCCCTCGAGCACGCCTTCCAAGCTGCAGCAGTCGGGGACCCTGACAACGCATATATGCAGTAGCTTCCTGAGGCCAGCCACAACAAGAAGAAGAAGCTACTCCACACTGGGCCTCAGGGGAGCGGCGCCTCCAATGGCGCCACCTCAGGATCGACACCCGTGCCTGGGGCGCCTCACTCGGGCAGGGCTCGGGAACTCACTTCTGGAGGGCCTCGGACCTAGCCAGCATCACAAGGGAGGCACTCGGGCACCAGGTGGAGGCGTGCTTCGTGGCGCATTTCCCTCAGGAGGGCACCAGGCGAGGAGCACCCGGCGCTCAGGAGTTCATCGTTAAGACCATTCAGGAGCTTTAGGAAGCAAGGGCGGTACGCTGCGACCACCGCCCACCTGGTGTAGCTCCCCACCCGGCCGAGGGTGGTGAGCTGCGTGTCGCATCTACATCTTAGGGCTCAACAGGGCCGCATCTCAGGAGCGCTTCTGGCCTTCGCGTGCTGGTTGGTGTGAGGGTCCACCGCACAGCTACGTGCGCATGTCGTTCGGCCTGCCGAGCGTAGCAGCCACCTTCCACCGCAACCTACGGAGCATCCTGGCAGGTCAGGAGGCCAGGCATCACGCAGTCCTAGTGGAGATGGAGACGGTCCTCAGGAGGCCACCTGAGCCTCTAGAGCCTCCAGAGGCTCTGGGTCACGATGGCTCGTGAGGAGCGACTTCTTCAGCGCGCCTTTAGCTACCCCAACACTCCTTCAACAACCAAACCAGGTGACATTTTCCAAGTTAATTTAGCAGGGAGCGCCCCCTGGGCTACATCATTCCAAGGCCGCGTGGGTATGTCCCTGTGGCGTGTATCCTTTTACGTCTTTAGCTTACTCTGCCAGGGGCACCCCTCAGGCTGCATCATCCCCAAGCCGCTCGGGTCCAACCCAGTGGCATGTATCGTTCTTGCATTTACCTAAGCTAGTTTGCTTTCCATGCATAAGCTACCTATTGTCACCGCCTGCTTGATTATCGCCCGTCGCAGGAACCTCTCATGTCAGCACGGCGCTTGTTCTCGGGTCCGTCCCTGCAATGCTGATAAATCTGAGCGGTCGAGCTCTGGCTCGCGGCACGCCCGCACACGTCACCTCACCAGACCCTCAGTGCCTTCACTTTCTTGCAGAGCGGCCTGCGGCAGACTGACAATCATCATGGAGATCTATGTCCCTCCTCGTGCTAACCTATATGGACCTCCTGAGGACGACATCGGGCGGTAGCACAGGCTCCTTCTTCTCCCGTGCGATTTGCTTGCGCGTTAAAAGGGGTGCTCCTGAGCATCGCGACTCAGGAGCTCTTACTGGCTCTCCAGCCCTCACCCCCTGGCCTTGACCACGGCATCGCGACCTGGCATACCAGCGACAGCTAAGCTCGCTCGAGGGCCGGGACCTGAGGATGCAGCGCACACATAAGAGCATGGAGAAGAGGGGGAGGCTCGCACGGGCCTAACCTAGCTACCCAATAGTGGTCGACGCACAAGTCTGGCGCAACACAAGGAACCAGCTCTGGAATGCCAAGATAAGTCTCGCGCCTGGATCGAACCAATGCTACAACATAGGATCCTCACCTGTGGCAGCCTTGTTACGGAAACATCGCCACCCTTTCCTGCCTCTCGGTAGTTGCTTGAGCGCTAAAGGGGACCTCCTGAGCATCGTGCCTCAGGAGCTTTTACTAGACCTCAGGCCGCTGACATCCTGGCCTTGACCACGGCACCACGACTGGCATACTAGCAACGGATGTAGCCTACCTGGGGACCGGGACCTATCAGCGTAGAGCAGCAAGCTGCCGTGGGGTTGGAAAGGGGAGACCGAGCCGAAACAAGACAAACACTTTACACACGCTCACGGGGTCCATTTCGATTCCTTGCAGGGAACAAAAAGAAGGGAGTTCCTAGGAGCTCTATCTACACGCGTCGGGGAAGCCGATGACATCATCAACAGTGGGCCACGGGAGGCCGGCGCCAACCCCGTCGAGATCAACGACGGTGGCGGCCGGATGCTGCGGCCTTGCTCCGGGCCCGGCGAGAGCTTGGAGGCACGTAGCTGTCGTCGCTTGTCTCCGGAGTCTCGACGAGCTCGCGAGAGTCGCTGGACCACCAGGAGTCACCACTGTCGCCAGAGGAGCTGCTGGAGAGCCCAGCGGCAGGCTCCGCATCGGCCGCTATGCCATCCTGACGACCCCCTTCAGGGCAGCACTCCAAGTGGCGGCCTTCCTCGTTGAAGACCTTGAAGAACATCGTGGAGACGCCGTCTTACTCGAAGTGGATGGCGAGGGCACCTTCCGCACAGCAGACTCGAGCGACCTCGCCCCAGCCACGAGTCATGAAGATCCTCCTGGAGGAGACGACTTCAACCTCCGCCCCAGTCGCCGGGGCATCGCAGTCGGCGTGCTGCAGCCAAAGCTCGAGGGGGCCCCTCAGCGGCATCTTGGTGGCGAAGAACCGCGGGAAGCGAATCCAAGTGCGCGGAGGCATCGCCGCCCAGAGAACAAATTCACGCGAGGAGTCCGCGGCATGGACCCCAGGGGCGATGGTGTGCGTCACCGCGGCGTGGCAACCACGGCCCCGACGCGGGCGGCGGCGCTCGTCGCCCCTCCCTCCGGAGCCCTCAGCTTGGGCGTACAAAGGAAAAAGATACCCAGGAGGTGGCCGCTCATACCATGGCCGCGACACTTCCGGCCTGACGTCTATTTTGCGACGATGGGACAGCCTCTTCTTCGGCGGAAGTGGTCGGGCTCGTCAAGGGGAGTCTTTCCCTTCTCCGCGGCCAAGAACCTTCGTATTGGCGCCATGGTTGATGCAGCAAGCGATGAAGCGAGGAAGAAGAAGGAGCGGGAGAAGCGAAGGAAGAGATGGGTGACAAGGGCTCCACCCCCCTCTTCCCATTTATAGATAATGGGAGGCCTACCGCCGGCCTCCATGATCTAAGGTAATAATGATCTTTTTCTTCATGCAGCAAGGACTCGTCAAGTCGGGCAGTTGCCGAGGCAGCGTGGGGAAGTGGAGACGCCCATGACCAATCAATCGACATGCGTCAAGCAGGGCCGCAGGCTGTTGGGGCCCGCGGCGCTCCACACTTGCCCTTTGGCTTCACCTAGAAGCCAAGTCCGAGCGCGCCTTGGGCCTGGGGCCTACTGTCGGTGTTCTGGGAACGGGGGTCCCTAGACTTGCTTGCCTGCGGCCTGCGGCGTGGCTCCACCAGCGGCCTTGTATGGCCCATCTTCACCAGCAAACACTCAAGACCCTCGCGAGGGGCCAAGCCTCGCAAGGCGGATGACACAACACCTCCACGGGGGCAGCTTCACCAGGTAGGCTCGTGATGGGAGGAGAGATCATGGCAAGGGACACCTCGTGAGGTTTCTATGATGCAAGCCATGACGACTAGAGCCAGGCGGGCGCCAGCGCGCATAGTGTCCTTGCTTCCTCTTTGGTGCTAAAGGGGCAAGCGCAGGCGCGGAGCCCCGAGGCATGAGGCAAAGGTTTCCATATCGGTGCAACGAGACCAAGGCCAGCAGGACGGCAGGACGGAGTCACCGTGGAGCCCAAGACAGCGTCACCACCAGAGCCTTTGGCAGGCAAAGACCACCTTTAGTCAGGATAACTTGTACTAGTTGTCTCCCTTCGAATTTGGCCGTCATTGGATCCCTTCCCGCTCAATATTTGGGTAGAGTACCAGGGCCTCTATAAGTAGGACTAGCCACCACCATAGGGAGAGGATCCAGATCATGCCCAACCACACAATTTCGCCAAGCACAAGAACACCTCTCCTCAGGAGGCTATTCTTCCCTCGTAACTCTTCATCCTCATCCCAAGAGGCAATCCACCACACCACACTAGAGTAGGGTATTACACTACATCGGTGGCCTGAACCAGTATAAACTCTTGTGTCTCCTGTTCTTTGGGTTCGTCGAGCTAGGCCGTGAGATCACGACATGCGCGAGCTAGAGGGAGGAGAGATCTTCATGCGCACCCCAGTGTTCAAACCTCAAGGGTTTTGCCAGAACCCGAAATCCGACA
>NC_041390.1:266951065-266979364 GCF_002162155.2 Triticum dicoccoides | reverse complement strand
CACCGTGGCTGAAGCAAAGACTGGACCGGAAGTCCTCAAATGACGCCGTAGGAAAGCCCTTGGTCATGATATCGGCAAATTGATGGGAAGTAGGGACGTGTAAAATACGAATATGGCCAAGGGCCACCTATTCCCGAACAAAATGAATGTCCAACTCAATGTGCTTGGTCCGTCGATGATGCACCGGGTTAGCGGAGAGGTAGACCGCTGAGACGTTGTCGCAGTAGACCCCCGTGGCATGGTCAACAAGTCAAGAGAGCTCCTGAAGTAGCTGGCGAAGCCACGAACACTCGGCGATGGCGTTGGCCACCGCACGATACTCAGCCTCATCACTGGAACGAGAGACCGTAGGCTACTGCTTGGATGACCACGAGATAAGTGAGGGTCTGAAGTGGAGCGACGAGTGTCAGGACAGCCCGCCCAGTCTGCATCGGATTAGGAGGTGAGGGCGGTGTCAGCGGAGGCATGAAGCATGACGCCAAGATCCATGGTGCCACAGATATAGCGGAGAATCCAGTTGATGGAAGCCCAATGAATGTCTCGAGGAGCATGTACTGGAGGGCACCAACGATAGACCGATAGAAAACAACATCCGAAGCAGGAGAACCATCCATGCCAAAAAGCTTGACCTTTGTATCAACAAGCGTAGCGGCGGGCTTGCAGTTAAGCATGCCGACGCGCTCCAGGAGCTCATGAGCGTACTTCCGCTTATGAAGAAAGAAGCTATCTGGACGGCCCACCACCTCGACACCGAGGAAGTAGTGCAAAGGACCCCAAGTCTTTGATGGCGAACTCAGCGCGAAGACGAGCCATAAGCTGACTGAGGAGACCAGCTGTACATGCCGTCAGAAAGATGTCATCGACATAGAGAAGCAAGTAGGCCGTGTCAGAGCCCTGATGATAGACGAAGAGCGAGGTGTCTGAGCGGGTGGAGCTGAACCCAAGCTGGCGGACAAGTGCCATGATGCGCTGGTACCAAGCACACGGAGCCTGCTTTAGTCCGTACAAGGACCACGAAAGCAAGCACACGTGGTCTGGAAGTGCCGCGTCAAAAACCCGGTGGGTGTTGGAGACGTCCATCTGGTGCACCGGCCAAGCACGAGAGACCGCAAGGTGGATAACCGCGCGTATTGTGCCGGGCTTGACTACCAGAGCGAAGGTGTCGGTGAAGTCGATACCAGCATGCTGTCTAAAACCATTAGGACGGAGCTTGTGTGTAAAGACCCACTTTCTGGTAATCACGTTGGTGTGTCAGGGATAGGGAACAAGCTGCCACGTCCGGTTGCGCAACAAGGCGTCAAACACCTCTTGCATCGCAGCCATCCAGAGCGGGTCAGGAAGAGCAGCTCGAACGGAGGACAACAACGGCAATGGCTCAGAGGTGGACGCGCATGGACATAGTCATCCGAGGCGTAGCGCGATCTCGGGCGAAAAACGTCCGTACAGGCATGGGTGACCAGAGCGGCCATGGGCGTCAGGGCCGCAGAGGGGGCCGAGGGCGCCGGGGGGGCGGGGGGCCGGTGTCCGGGGCACCGGGGGGCGTGCCTCAAAGCCAGGAGGCATGCCAAGAGAGGCATGCAAGCGCCCTGGGAGAGGCGTCGAGGATCCCGTGTCACCGGTGGTGGGAGGAAGAGCTGGGGGTACCTGCTGAAACGGAAACACATGCTTATCAAAGTAAACGTGCCGGGAGGTGAACACACGGTAGCAGACGGGATCGTAGCACCAATATCCCTTGGAGTTAGAGGGGTAGCCGATGAAGATGCAAGCGACAGAACAAGGTGCGAGTTTGTGAGGAGCGGAGTCGGCAGTTCTAGGATAGCAAAGGCACCTGAAAATACGCAAGCCATAATAAGATGGGGGCGTACTAAACAGAAGATGGTGAGGTGCATAGTTCCACCGTGGGCGGCAGGGGCGAAGCTTAAGGAGAAGTGAAGCAGTAGCGACTGCGTCCGGCTAGAAAAGAGGCGGCACATTAGCATGGAATAGGAGCGTGCGAACGCAGTCGTTCAGATTGCAAAGGATGCATTCGGCTCGACCGCTCTACCGTGAAGTATACGGGCATGTGAGATGCAAAACTGTGCTGTGGTGCGACAGAAAAGTGCGGAAGGCAAGGTTGTCAAACTCTTTTCCATTGTCAGTCTGAAGAGCAAGGATGGGACGCCCAAATTGCATGCTGACATAGGAGTAAAAAGCCGTCAAAGTGGAGAGTGAATCTGACGTTCATCGTAAAGGAAATGTCCATACATAGTGAGAATAATCATCAAGGATAACCATATAATATAAATAGCCCGAGTTACTAGGAACCGGAGAGGTCCACACATCGCTACGAATCAACTGAAAAGGAAAATAACCTATGGTGGTGGAGTTATTAAACGGGAGGCGAACATGTTTGCCGACACGACAGACATGACAAGTGTGATCCTCTATCCTATTACAACTGAAACTGAAACTCCTAAGAATATGACAAAGTGTGACGGGGTTGGGATGACCCAGATGAGCGTGCCAGAGATCGACACCGGAGGAGAGAGCAAACGGTGCAGTGGCGGAGGTGGATGACTGATACACCGGATAGAGCTCGTCGAGGCTGTCACATCGGTGAAGTACCATTCTGGTTTTAGCATCCTTGACAGAAAAACCAAGCTCATCAAATTCAACAGTAACATGATTTTCACAAGTTAAACAACAGACAGAAACAAGGTTCTTAATAAGATGAGGTGACACAAGTATGTTAGACAAAGTAATAGGCATGGAATTAGAAGGAAAATAAGTGTGCTCGACATGTGTAATAGGGAGTGTGGAACCGTCGCCGACAATGATGCGGCGGTCGGTGCTGGCGGGAGTGAAGGAGGCAAGATTACTAGGATGAGCAAACATGTGAGTCGTAGCCCCGGTGTCCATGTACCAATCACCACCGCCGGTGTAGGTGTTCGGCGTAGGCGCGATGTGCAGCGCGGCGAGGGCGGTGATACGTCTCCAACTTATCTATATTTTTTGATTGTTCCATGTTGTTATATTATCAATCTTGGATGTTTTATAATCATTTATATCATTTTTTGGTACTAACCTATTGACATAGTGCCAAGTGCCGGTTCCTGTTTTTTCCGTCTTTTTACATCACAGAAAATCAATATCAGAGAGAGTCCAAATGCCACGAAACTTTACGGAGAATTTTCATGGACCAAAAGGAAAACAACGGGCCCTCGCTGCACCTGGGGGTGCCCCGAGGGGGGCACAACCCACCAAGGCGAGTAAGGAGGCCCAGGCGCGCCCTGGTGGGTTGTGCCCACCTCGGGTGCCCCCGGACCACCTCTTTGCTCTATAAATACCCCAAAAATCCCAGAACCCTATGGGAGTCGACGAAATATTCATCCAGCCGCCGCAGAGTCCAGAACCACCAGATCCAATCTAGACACCATCTCAGATGGGGTTCACCACCTCCATTGGTGCCTCTCCGATGATGCGTGAGTAGTTCTTTGTAGACCTTCAGGTCCGTATTTAGTAGCTAGATGGCTTCATCTCTCTCTCTTTCTCTCTCTCTCTCTTTGTTGATCCTCAATACAGTGGTCTCTTGGAGATCCATATGATGTAACTCTTTTACGGTGTGTTTGTTGTGATCTGATGAACTTTGAGTTTATGATCAGATCTATCTTTTTATATCCATGAAAGTTATTTGAGTTTCCTTGATCTCTTATATGCATGATTGCTTATAGCCTCGTATTTCTTCTCCGATATTTGGGTTTTGTTTGGCCAACTTGGTCTATTTATCTTGCAATGGGAAGAGGTGCTTTGTAGTGGGTTCGATCTTACAGTGCTTGATCCCAGTGATAGAAAGGGAAACAACAAGTATGTATCATTGCTACTAAGGATAAAATGATGCGGTCTATCTCTACATAGATATATCTTGTCTACATCATGTCATCATTCTTATTGCATTACTCCGTTTATCCATGAACTTATTGCAACAAATTCAAACATTGAGAATCTCGATTTTTAAATTCTAGCACATCCAAAACTTATTTGAAGTTCATGAAACTTATCGTGTTTTCATATGGACACCAATACAAAGTGGCATTGTACTTTTTTGTCAAATTTGAGACCAGTTTTGATGTAATCTTTATCTAATTACAAACGGGAGATTATTAATAATTGGGAACCAATATCCCAAATGAATTATTTATTCGAACCGTGAGTGTTAGACCAATAATGGATACGTGCCATGCTTCGGTTAAGCAATAAAGCGGCATCATTAATCATCCAAATAGAAAAACAATTCACGTGCTGCCGTGCGGCCCGTGTGCTGTGCAAGCGGGCGTGAGTTGACAGGACACATGCGAGCAGTCCGCCGCATAGGCAGACCAGGAGGTGTGCGTGAAGGTGTGTGAATTGGTGGAGGCGTACTCGCTGCGTAGTGTCATCGGGAGGTGTGCGAGTAGCTATGTGAAACTTTGGTAGGCATGGCAACAGTCTGGTGCGCAAGCTCACCGGGAGGAGATCCATCGGTTTGACCGCCGCCCGTCTCTCTCCCACTACTTCATATTAATGGTGCGCCAGAGCGGCCGCACCCCCCATCCTCACCACCCACACAATCCTCTCTCCTCGCTTGCATCCTCGATGCCGCTCTCAGTCCTCAAAGTCGTCAGTGTATGAGGATGCCTCCAAAGTGCCCCATCAGAGGGAGTGGCAACGCCGGGGGTGCTAAAGCATCGGAGGACAGCATGGATATGGAGACAAAGGTTGCCGTCATTGCCGGCTAGTTATCGCTACACCCTGACGTCGTCGACGGCGCCAAGCTTCCACAGCCGGAGGCGGAGTTCCGCACCAACTCTAGTGATGACCCCGGCGACGACTCCGACGACCACTCCGACAATGACTCCAACGACGATAGACAGTTGGTTAGTCATCTATACCCATTTATGTGTCAAATAGATCATAGGGTTTCTCTGGTTACTCCTGCCTCCCCCTTTTTGGAATAGAAATCCTATGGCTATGTTCTCCCAATCCATGAAATCTGAGTAAGTTTCATTAAATCCATGTAGTGTATTGATTGTTTGAATGGTACAAGTGATAAGTGATTAGTTGTTTCATCTGTGCAAATGATTTCTGCTAGTAATACTAGTAGGGTTAGTGTTCGTGCTAATAATTCCTAGACATGACTTGACAATTGATTTTGAATATCCTACATATGTTTGTGCCATTATTTTCATCAAGATTGGTCTGTACATAGACAACTCTGCTTAAAAATCGAACCATAATCTCTGGATATGTATAAATAAATAGCCATAAATTCCTAATCCTACTTCACGGCATGTAATCATTGATTTGATGCCAAATTTGTTTTACTATTTGTATAGGTCATGTCTGAAGATGTGGACAGCGAGGATGAAGATGGCTAGAGGATGTACGAGAGGCAAATCCTGAGGGAGCTTTATGCGGGAATGCATAACAGGCGTATTAGGACCTGGAACGGCGGCTATCGATGCCCATTTTGCAACCACAAGATTCATGACGCGTATCTAAGTGTTGTGGCGCATGCAAGAGGATGGGCCGTTGGCTCCTTCAAGCAGAAGTATTCTCGTAGGGTGGCGCACAGCGCGTATGCCAAGTACCTGGAGAAGCTTTAGGATCATGCCGGCATATGAGATGAGATGTGGGATTGAACTATGTATGCTTGAGTATGCTTAATGACGGTTGAACTATGTACTTATGGTTGAACTATGCTTGTGTACGTGTACGCTTATTATCTATGTCTGAGTATCTTTAATCTATGTTACTTATGTCTAACCGTGGGATATGGATGCAATTAGTTCGGTTGATAGAATCTACCTCCGTCTTGGTTTATTGGTCCCCTTTGTAATTCGTGTCAAATTTTTACCAAAGGTTTAACTCACAAAATGTTAGTGTAGGTCAGCAAAAATTATATTGTTGGATGGGTATTTGAGCATAGTGTTCAATGTTATAATTTTTGGTGACATGCATAAACATTTCTTAGTTAAATATTTTGTCAAAATTTGGTAAAAATTACAAAGGGGACCAACAAACCAGGGTGGAGGTAGTACATCAATCACACATGGTTCCCAAAATTGGAACTGTGTGCAATGACTTTCATTTTTCCTATTGCATCAATCACACACGGTTCGCTCTAGGAAACTGCCGCCTCCAAAATTCTTTGTGGGACAGAAAACCCTCACCACCCAATTCGAAAAATAAAAAATAAAACCCTCACCATCCCCACGTCACAAAAACCCTCACCTCGCCTGCCACCCCCTCTGGTTCCCATTCAGACCTGCACAAGCTCCTCCGCATCTATGCATGGCACCGCCTATCACGGCAGTAAACACTTAGCTCGACGCCTACTGCCGCCGCCAGGGTGCCGGTAAAGCCCACCACATTTCGCCACTTCCGCTTGCCACTGCCTATCGCAATCGACTTTTTCGACGCTGCTAGCGGTCGAGCCAGCTCCGCTCGGTTGGGAATCTGCCGTACTGAGGGTTCTTTCTCATGGAGAACAAGGGAACTAATTTAATTAGATATTATCTCATCTGTTGTCCCAGTTCATCTGCCTCCTTTAATCACCTGGCTAAAATCACCGTGAATTCATTTTTATTCGAGCTAATTTGAGGGTTTTCTTCCATTCATAGAGTGTATAGTGCGCGGACACATCAGGACCTTGCGGCCTCCGCCAGACATTCCATCTAACCGTACCAGATGACTTGAGGATGCACGCGGTATGTTCAATCTCACCCAATATCTGCTAGCATGGCCTACTTTCCTGAACATATTCTAAATATTACTACATTTGGATAAAAGGTGCTACATGCACCATATACGTCAAAGGGGATTTTTTCCCTCTTGTTTCTATACTAAGCAAATTAATGATGTATCGTTCTTTCGATTACTCTCATATTTCCATGACATCATGTTTACCCTATCTGTTTAATTATAAATTTTTGTCCTTCGATTTCGACTGTTGTACAGTTCTTTCAATTTGGGCCCATATATGCATGTTACCATATTTTCTTTAACAATCCTACCATTTTCTGCAGCACGTCCCTTGTTATGCAATAGAATCTGTAGTGCACAATCTTTACCTTTACATAAATCAACACTACATGGATGTCATACTGCACACAAACCATGGATTTACTATCGTTGCTACTGTAAGACTTGATGAACATGATGACTCCTATTTCGGCACTGGCTTTTGCAGAGAAATTTCTAAGTTTTATGAACTGAAAGCTGGCACTATAATTACACTACACATAAAAGGGCCTGGTCATGAGATATATGGTAACTTCCCCAATGATATCATCCGTTCAGACTTTGTTCGAAGTAAGTTCTCTTTTCAACTATCCGCATGTTGACTCCCAGCAATATCAAATGAATTGTGTACTATTTAAGCAACCAACTGTTATTCCCTTTTCTTACTATATTCCTACCAAATAACTTCTACTTACCAATACACTTTTATTTTGCCCTGTTTTAACTAAATATTCCCTGTACTCCCATTTTTATCAAAAGGCGCCGCTGACAAGGAGACTCCGGGGGTAGAGAACGGGGCTGCCAACAAGCAGAGGTGGGGCGAGCTAGAAACACAAGTGACTCCAGCAGGCTTAGACTTTATCAGTAGCCTCCCTGATGATATGTTGACAGTCATCATCTCCCTCCTCCCAATCAAATATGGGGCACGGACAACCTTCCTTTCTCGGCGGTGGCGCCCCCTATGGAACTCCAGCCCTCTCGACCTCATAGACACCCACGAGCTCTGCCATAGCTATCGCAAAAGCTTGGATGCGTTCTCCAAGATTCTCAACAGTCACCTTAGCCCAACCAGAGCCCTTAGAATGGGCAAGTTCCATTCCAACAGCAAGGACCGAGCCAAGCTTGATGACTAGTTCTGGTCCCCGGCCCTAGATCACCTCGAGGAGATTACTTTTGATGATGGGCATATGCGGTCACTTCCATGTCCGCACTCTGCCTCGCGCCCATGTTGTGCGTCACCAAGTTCAGGAACTGCCATTCCCCCTCCCCCTTAATGACGTGCCCGCTCTTATTCTACCGTGACTGAAGCACCTCGAGCTCGTCGTTGTCTACATCTCAAACTATGACATGGAGCGCCTGCTTCGTGGTTGTACTGCACTCGCGTACCTTCGTCTTCAGGCGATCAATGGGTTGAGTACCTTCCACATCACCTCCATGACTCTCCGGACTATTTATGTGTGTTTGCTGGTGAGGCAGGAAGACATCACAAGATGTGTACCGCGATATGGTCATTGAGGACACACATGCACTTGAGAGATTACTTGTAGTTGATCAAGAAGGTCCAACAAGAATCAATGTCATTTCTGCGCCGAAATTGACAGTGGTGGGCTACTCGTCTGACAAATACTCCAAACTTGTTATTGGATCCACACCCGTTTAGGTACAACATCCACCTTCTACCTCTCCTTCCACAAATTAACATTATTTCTCATTTTGAAGATGTTTGTTCGTCTGTCATTCAGAAAATGATTCCGACAAGCTTGACCCCGAAACTGCGCACAGTGAAGGTCTTGGCAGTAGAATGTATCGGCCCCAACCAGGAGCAAGTTGTTAGTTTCCTAAGATTCTTTCCGTGCCTCGAGAAGCTATATATCGAGGTGATGTTCCTTTCCTGTTAAATTTTAACCATAAGGGAGTTCAATTTTTGACACCTTTTTCCAAGTTTACAATGACAATGTACTTCGATTTCTGAAGGATTCTTTTGGAGGATTTCAATACATACATGCCCCCTCCATATTGGTTGCTTGATCCATATGGTTACAATCAATAAGCATTTCTCCTTTGGATTCATCTGTACTAGTTTTTTCAGGGAACTTTTCATTCACTCCAACCTCTTGTGAAGAAGGCTACATTTTTCTAGAATGTAATCAAATGCCCATGTTAATCATGTCAGGTCAAAGATGGCATCTTAGTGCATTTTACAAATCCCGCAAACCAAATAGGCATGTAGTAATGTTCAAAACTGCATGTAGGCACTAACACATTTTATTCTTTTGCAGATAAGATTAGGCCCAATGGTGGATAATGTGATACAATATAACAATTACGTCGAATGCCTAGATTTGCATCTCTCAGAAATTACTTTGAACTCCTACCGAGGGACCTTACCGAAGATTATATTCGCTAGGTTCTTTGTTCTCAAAGCAAGGGTGTTGAAGGAAATGAGGTTTGCCCTACCTTTATTTCGCAAAAATGAATGGTTTGTTGATCAACGCCGGCGCCTGCGGCAGAATGGAATAGGCTCCAAAAATGCTGAATTTCATTTTGGAACTTCAGATGACAGAGTAATCGGAAGACATCGTGTCAACCCCATGCATGAATTCTAAGTGACTGACCCCTTTGCAAAAATTGTGAGGTTTTGAAACCAGATTTAGAAGTGGTAATATTACTTCAAACCTCTACGATATCCATGTTCAGCGGATCAGCACAAGCGTTTGCAACTGTTGAGCTGAATTTCATTTGAACAATAGTTTGAACCATGTAATCTTTGAATTTGAGCCATATAACTCTGGAATTTGAACCTTGTAATATTTCGAGCTTTTGTGGTACAATCATTGAAATGGCATCGTATGAGACTCGTATATTGGTAGCACTATTTTGTCCTTAATATGCAATCGTCTTAGATTTTATTAACCATTCTCGAATTTGTTTACCTTGTCGATCTCACAGCGCACGATCTGTATAGCTAACTCGACTGCGATCTTCGACATTATTGCACACAGTTGGTTTCTTCCACCGTGTGCCCTATAGAGCGCAGAATTAATTATCGCACCCGAGTGTCCAACATCACCCTTCTATGTAACTTTGACATCATCACCCACTGGTAAACTTATGACCAAAGGTATTCCACACACTTTGTTTTTACAAAGCATTTTTCCAATAAACGCCCATGATTTGTCCCTCTTCTAGCCGACGCGTGGCCAAACTAGCTGGGCGGGAAGCTTGCGCAGTAAACTACGCGGTAGCGCGGGAACAGTCTCACTGACGATATATTTTGGGCCTCTTCGAGCCCACACATGCGGTGCGGTGTTCTCAAGCATGCACTAGAATCCTCCGCTTTGAATGTCGTGACAAGACGTGACGATTACAGGTCGGCTTGTCCCCATTTATTACAGCGGCCATTTAACCCTTGTGTCTCTTCAACCTTTTGATCGCGCCCCACCATTGCAAGAAGTACACCCACCACGAGAAATTCATAGAGGCTATCCTGCGCAGCTCCGACAGCGCTCCGAGCGGCTGCCCACGACGAGCAGCAGTTCACCATGCGTGCCGTGGTGGACATCCACAAAAGGTTCATGGACCTCTCGATGGTGTACACCAACGACCCGGTCTGTTTGGAGCACACCATCCATATCATGGAGCTGTTGCTTGCCGAGGAGAAGTACAAGGTGGTCAGGTTCAACCTCGAGTACACCCGCGCTCGTGCTGGGTCTCGTCCCAAGGTTGCCTTCACCCAGATGTGCGTGCGCCACCACGTCCTCGTCTACCACTACTGCTTGGGCACAAGGCCTTGCGAGCATTTCGCTAGGTTTGTCAACAACCCCCACTACATGTTCACTATGGTGGACATCACCAACGATGTAAAGGTGCTCGAGAATTCGGGCATCGCCTGCCAGAATCTTTTCGACATTCAGGGCCAATAGAAGATCTGGGGCAGCAAGGAGCATGAGAAGGACTCACTGGTTCACCTCGCCGAGGCCATGATCGACCCCTACTACAGAGACATGTAGGATTCGTGCATCAAGGACAAGTGTGCTCGGCAGTTGGCCTAGATGGAGAAACTCGACAAAGCTCATGTCGTGTATGCGGCCAGGGAGGCGCACACGAGCTACGACATGTACAGGCGGATCGTTGACATGAGGAAGTGCCTCCTTCCCCAAAACGGTTAGGGATCCAGCCGGAAGCAGAGCAATGGCAAGCATCGTTGCAACAATAAGTAGATGATTAGATCCTCATTTCTCCTACTTTAGTATGCATGTAATTGCTTAATTTAGTGTGTGGAAATGTTATGTGTGTAGTCACTTCTGTAATTGTGTGCTTAATTTGGTTATGCAATGTTGTCTTTTTAAGTATATATGTTGATTCTCTGTAGACAAAGCGTGGATGTTGTGCAGACAAAGAAAATCACATCACACACGGACTAAACAATTGTATACCAGTGATCGTTTGCTCACACAACACTCGACTTGTTAGCAATAATCATCTGTGTTGTTATCTGTCTTCACACATGTTTCCGATTACAAACATGTTTGCTGCGTATCAAACACATCTTGTAAAGTTGAACCATTTCTGTTCTCTTGTCTCAACGCAAATAGTTCACCCGAGTGAACCGCATGCCGTATATCGCACATACCTTGATCTAGCTGACCGTTTCTTTTTTTTGCCTAATCCCAAACAGTTCATCCGAGTGAACTGTATGATGTATATCGCACACCCCTTCGTCTGGCTACCCATTTCTTTTGTTCCTCGTCATCACAAGTAGTTAATTAAACTGAACTATATGCCCTGCATCGCACATGCAACTAAAATATGAACCATGTTTGATGCATCGTCCATCAGAAAAGTTTTGCACCTTTTTGACAGTTTTTTACACCACCGTTTGTGATATTGCATCGCACATAGTTTCGTCGAAGGGTCTCTGATCATAGTGTCGCGTTAGCATCATCCTGTAGTAGTGGCAAGATTACAAAGGTGTCAAAATCCCTATGCCCACAAATGACCATCTATGCACTAATGAAAATGGTATAGACTTCGATCAAAAGGTATACCGCTCCATGATTGGCTCTTTATTGTATCTATGTCTATCTAGGCCAGATATTATGCTTAGTGTTTGCATGTGTGCCCGTTTTCAAGCTACACCGAAGGAATAACACCATAAGGCTGTGAAACATATTCTTCGATATCTAGCTCACACTCCAACACTTGGATTATGGTATCCCAAGGGCTCGGCTTTTGATCTCATTGGATATTCCGACTCTGACTATGCTGGTGATCATGTGGATCACAAGTCAACATCAGGCACATGCCATTTTCTCAGACGATCCTTGGTATGTTGGTCCTCAAAGAAGCAAAACCGCGTATCACTCCCTACAGCTGAAGCTGAGTACATTGCTGCTAGTTCTTGTTGTGCTCAATTGCTATCGATGAATCAAACCCTCATGGACTACAATATCAACATGAAGAATGTGCCACTCTACTACGCCAATGAGAGTGCCATCAAGATTTCTCATAACCCAGTTCAGCGCTCAATAACTAAGCACATCCAGACTCATCGTCATTTTCTTCGTGATCATGTGTTGAAGGGTGACATCTCCATTGAACATGTGAAGACTGAAGAACAGCTAGCGGATATCTTCACTAAGCCCTTGGATGAGAAGAGATTTAGCAAGTTGCGGTGTGAGCTAAATATCTTAGAATCTTAAAATGCTCTTTGAAAGGACACACATCCTAACACTTATGCAAAATTGATGACTTAGTTGTGCAACAGACGAAGTAACGTTTTTCTTCAATCAATGAAGACTAACCCTCCAAGTGTGAAGAAATTAATGAAGAATTTGATTCTCAGAGTCCTACGACATTTTTATGCGGCATCTGAAGTCATCATTCTTATATGGTGGGTCATGCCACCAACAAAAGTTGAAAATCTTCAAAATTGATTTTTTCATCATTTTGCAAATTCTTCAAATTTCCAAATTCCTCAATTGGTCAAATCCTTCAACTTTGCAAAATCTTCACCTTTTTGAGTGATGTTCTTCATTGAATATATATATATATATATATATATATATATATATGAGTTTTCATGTCCTGAACAACATTCACTTATTGCTAATTCTTCAAGTTAATTTTTCTTCTAAGTGAATGTGATCGGACTCGTTCCCCCTCTATGCTAAACTCAACCCAGTCTTTTTACAAATTCTTCATGTGCATTCTATTTGAAACCTGTTCAAAATCTTCACAACGTCCTTGTCAGCTGCAGCATTTGTGAATGAAACGTTAAAATTTTCATATCTGAATTTTCGGCTTTTGCCGGTCAAACCATTCTGCATCACACGATAAGATTAAACTAATCACCCATGATCTACCACAATCTCCACCTCTATGTACATGGGTGACTGATGTCACTAGCATAGCAAGGGTCAGGGGCACGTTCGTCCAATTTCTTCGGACGGAAATTTTTTCATCGTGGCTATAAATGCCCTCCCTTGCTTAGACCTCATTTACTCCGCTCGACCTCTCCTCGCTCGAGCTCGCAGACCTAGCACCGCCGCTACAATCCATCATCGCCGGTGAGGAAGAGCTTAACTACCTCGACCTCATCACCATCGTACTCGTGCCGGCCATGGAAATCTTCACTCTGCCACCGCTGTAGCTGTCTCCCGCCGCCAAGTTAGGGCGTGGGAGATCTAAAAGGACGAACATCTCCACCGACAATCCCAGTTCATCGTTTTCTTCATTCAGGATAATTAAAATTTGATTTTACTGCCCTACTTTGATTCTGATGATTTCTACAAAATCTTTAAAAGGTGTTTATTCTTCAACTTTCGTATCCTTACACACCCAGTTGCATCTATTCTTTATTTGTTTCTCTAAGCTATGTTTTTCTTCAAGATTCCTCAATTGTGTGGATTTTCAAATATATACAACTTTGGAACCTAAGTCAAGAACGCTTAGTGAAATTCCTTCACACACCCACGGTCAATTTCCTCAAACTTGATTCTTTTGAAAAATTTCTGAGAATGCATATGACCTCTCACTAGTGCGCGAAGGTCCTAAACAAAAAGTTTTTAACCCCTTTTCATGACGGCATTCGAAACCGTCGCCAAGTGAGTGTGGGAGATAAGGGGGTCCTTCCCACACGACCCAGAAACCATTTGGGATATGCCCTCCTGGCACACACGCTCGGCAAAATGAGGTCATGTGCGACCGGCGAGCACTCAAATACAGAAATACATACAGTCGTGCTCAAAAAATATAATTATACAGGAGAAATCATTTTTGATAGTAAGTACATCCCACACAGTCAGTCACCACTAAATGTTTCCGTTCGCATATACATATCACACAGTCACTACAAGGAAAATGTTTACACAAGGTGGCGTAACGCAAATAGTTTTGAAGAGAATGTCGTGTGTGATTGTTCATTGATCCAACATGGTTTATTCCTAGAAACTGTGTGTGTTGCCTGAGGTCATCACTAAGGGAGTCCTGGACTAAGGGGTCCTCGGGCGTCCGGCCTGTTGGACATGGGCCAGGCTGATGGGCTATGAAGATAGAAGACCGAAGATTCTCACTCGTGTCTGGATGGGACTCTCATTGGCGTGGATGGGAAGCTTGGCGTTCGGATATGAAGATTCCTTTCTATGTAAACGACTTTGTACAACCCTAGTCCCCTCCGGTGTCTATATAAACCGGAGGGTTTAGTCCGTAGAGACAATCGTAATCACATAGGCTAGACTTCTAGGGTTTTAGCCATTACGATCTCATGGTAGATCAACTCTTGTAATACTCATATTTATCAAGATCAATCAAGCAGGAAGTAGGGTATTAGCTCCATAGAGAGGGCCCGAACCTGGGTAAACATTATGTCCCCTGTCTCCTGTTACCATCATCCTCAGACGCACAATTCGGGACCCCCTACCTCAGATCTGCCGGTTTTGACACCGACATTGGTGCTTTCATTGAGAGTTCTGTTATGCCGTCATCAGAAGATTCGATGGCTCCATCCATCATCTACAACAATGCTGCCCAGGGGGATGTCTTTCTCCCAGGCCAGATCTTCGTATTCGGCGGTTTCACATTGCAGGCCAACTCGCTTGGCCATCTAGAGCAGATCGACAGCTATGCCCCTGGCCGTCAGGTCAGGTTTGGAAGCTTGAACTACGTCGCTGATATCCGCGGAGACTTGATCTTCGACGAATTTGAGCCCATGGCAGCCACTCCCTACCATCGCGATGAACATGACCTAGATCTGTCATCAGACTATACCTAGGAGATTGCGCATGTAAGCGCTCTGGCCCTAGACCCGGAGCAGCTTGCGCTATCCGAAGACGGGAGGCTTGACCCCTCCATGAAAGCCGCAGACTCAGCGGTGTTGGAGATGCACACAGACCCAACCTCGAGCGGGATATGCGTCGTCGGACCACCGGATTCATCTCCGGTCACTGGCTCCGAACTACGCGCATCCGTCTCTGCCAAGCCTTACCCAGCACCGATCGTCGAATTTAGTTCCGCGGACATCTTCCGGCACTCACCTTTAGGCGATGTGCTAATCTCATTAAAAACCCTCTCTTTAGCAGGGGACTCACAGCCGAATTATATCCGATTTGAACTGTGGGCTGATGACGGGGACTTTCGCTTCCCACCCACCTCCGACTTAATAGCCACTATCGAAGATCTAACCGACATGCTCGACTATAACTCCGGACATCGACGGTATGGAGGACGATGCCGAAGAGGAGCTGGCCCAAAACCCGCCATTTACCGGGCGCTGGACGGCCACTTCCTCCTACGACGTATACATGGTGGATACACCCAAAGAAGTTAATGGCGATGACAAAGAAGACCCAGTGGAAGATAAAACCCCTGCGATACAGCCAAGGTGCCGACGACAGTGGTGCCACTCTAAGTCATGCCGTGAAAAAGACAGCAATATCGACACATGAGAAAACAATACTCTAGACGATGCTGGAGACAATGAATACCCCGTTGAGCCAGCTTCCGATCAGGCCAAACGGGAAGATGGGCGAGTCATCCTTGATGAACAGATTGTGCACGAATACTCGGAGGACAACAATTATCTTCCACTCTCCGAGGATGAGGTGAGCCTAAGGAACGAGGATTTTATCATGCTTGTGGAACCTCTCGAGCAGGAAGGCTTCAAGCGCTGCCTAATAGCCACTGCAAGGAGCCTGAAAAAGAAACAGCAATAGCTTCAAGTTGATCAAGATCTGCTCAATGATAGATGGACTAACATCCTAGAAGCCGAGGAATACTGCCTCAAGCGACCTCTCAAAAGTTACGCGAAGCGCAATTACTACCTCAATTCGATGACGAGGCATTGGAGCCCGTGCCATCAGCTCACAATGCGGCTGACTGACCACTACGTGGTTGGGACAAAGCGGCAACCCAAGCCGAACACCAGCCCGCACTACCTCGCCGTCAAGGCAGAGACAAAACTGCTCAAGGATACACATATGATCTCCGGCAGGGCCTGAAGAATAAAGCAGGCCCGGCCAGATCGATCTACGGATCACGAGGGCATGCCTCGAGGTGCGACGATGGCTATCAAGCCAAACATGGCAAGCACAATTATGCCCGAGCCGGAAACCGCAGACGGACTCCATCCGAACTACATCGTGA
This sequence comes from Triticum dicoccoides, assembly GCF_002162155.2. NCBI lineage: Eukaryota > Viridiplantae > Streptophyta > Magnoliopsida > Poales > Poaceae > Triticum > Triticum dicoccoides. Next base: position 266,962,963 of record NC_041390.1, on the reverse strand, counting down.
CCTGGCCCGATATAGAGGCACCGCACACCCCCTCTGCTTCACTGTTGAAGGAATGGAACATGAATTTCCAGAAGGTTTCAAACCCGTGAATAACGAATCATATGACGGAACCACAGATCCTGCGGTATGGATTGAAGACTTTATGCTCCATATTCACATGGCCCGCAGCGATGATCTTCATGACATCCAATACTCCACCTAAAGCTCAAGGGGCCAGCCTGACACTGGCTGAACAACCTGCCTAAAAACTCCATTGGTAGCTGGGAGGACTTGGAAGAAGCCTTCATTGACAACTTCCAAGGTACATATGTTCGACCTCCGGACGCTGACGACTTAAGTCACATAATCCAACAGCCCGAAGAGTCGGCCAGGAAATTCTAGACTTGATTCTTAACCAAAAAGAACCAGATCGTCGACTGTCCGGATGCCAAATCCCTAGCGGCATTTAAACATAGCATCCGGGACGAATGGCTCGCCCGACACCGCCAAGAAAAGTCGAAGTCCATGGCAGCCCTCACGGCACTCATGACCCGCTTTTGCACAGGCGAAGATAGCTGGCTAGCCCGTAGTAGTAACAATGCAAGTGAACCTGGCACTTCGAAAGACAGAAATAGCAACGGCAAGCCCCGATGCAACAGTCATAAGCGTCGAAGCAACAGGGATAATACCGATGACACGGCGGTTAACGCCGGATTCAGTGGCTCCAAGTACGGTCAGTGGAAGAAGCCATATAAAAGAAATAATCAGGGCCCTTCCAACCTGGATCGCATGCACGATCGCCCATGTCAGATCCATGGCACCCCTGATAAACCAGCCAATCATACCCATAGGAGTTGTTGGGTCTTCCAACAGGCCGACATGTTAAATGCCGAAGACAAGGAGAAGGGGTCGCAAAGCGAGAACGACGACGAGGAGCCCCGTCCACCGAACACGATATACGCCACCCATATGCCCAAGAGGGAGCGCAAACGCACGCTCGGGGACGTCAATGCGATAGAGCCAGTCACCCCAAAATTCAAACCATGGCCGTCATGCACGATCACCTTTGATTGTAGGGACCATCTGACCAGTATCCGTCATGACGGGTCAGCCGCACTGGTCCTCGACCCAAGAATTGATGGATTTCACCTCACACAAGTCCTCATGGACGGCGGCAGCAGCCTCAACATGCTTTACCAGGATACAGTGCGCAAAATGGGCATCGATCGATCAATGATCAAGCCCACCAAAATTACCTTTAAAGGAGTTATACCAGGTGTAGAGGCCCGCTGCTCGGGCTCCATCACATTGGAGGACGTCTTCAGATCTCCGGGCAATTCCGAAGTGAGGAGTTAATCTTCGATATCATCCCCTTCCGTAGTGGCTATCACACACTGCTCGGATGAACTGCGTTTACCCGATTCAATGCGGTGCTGCACTATGCTTATCTCAAGCTCAAGATGCCCGGACCACGTGGTGTCATAACAGTGAATGGAAATACGGAGCGCTCCGTCTGTATCGAGGAGCACACCGCTACCCTGCCAGCAGAGGTACAAAGCGGCCTCCACAAGGAGCACCTTAATTCGGCAGCCATACTCCCAGACACTATCAAACGAGTCCGGACTACTCTGCGCCAGGACAGCCCAGCTCATCAAGAGCTCAACTAGCAATACAGCCTCCGTCCCAGACCACACCAAGTGGTCGCGTTCGCGCCGCGCGTACATAACTACGCACTCAAAATACTATGGGCATAGACGGAGGCATAACTAGATTATGATCCATAATATGGCTTGACCTCCCCTGGACACACATGCTTGCACTTTTTTTCTCCTCTTCAAGTTTCTTTTCCGCAGGCCCCTCTCGACGGCCTCGTAATCGGTCCTTTCGAAGGATGGACACACCAAGGTGGCAAGTAGCACAGATGTGTGGGGGAATCTCTAGATGTTCTTCTCAACGATCATTCTACCTACTTTTAGGACCCGTGCGCAGCTCCTCCTTGGTCTTGGCATGTTAAATAGCCACTGTTGCTTATCACACCATTTTTACAAAATACACTTTGTCATATTAACCAAACTATAATGGAAACAGTTTGTAGCCCAACTTCTGTGGCACTAGTTTGCTCTTTTGATAATCTTATCAAATCACAATTGTACACTTTGGTACGCTTTAATCCACCAGGGGCTTCACTATGCCGCATAACAGGGCAAAAAGTCTGAACACTTTTACAGTACAATTTGGCACCCCGAATTTAGCATTATATGCATTGGCTCTGAATCATGTCTTTTGTCAATAGTTGGGTTGCCTGGCTCCTGTGCTTACTACCTTACGTTTCGCTATATCGGCTAGGGTAGTAAAGGGAGAACTATTGCAATTGTGTCCTAGTTTATTCGGATGAGCACCTTAGTAGAGAAAGCCGAAAATTGACTGTCATGATGTGGCGAGAGCCGGTCAGCTCTTCGAAGGTTTCAAATCTTTAGCGATTTTTTCTACATTGTGCGATGAATCGGTTCCTATCCGATCAGGTGTTTACAGCACACTAGTATGGACACTAGGGGTTGCGCCTAATTTTTTGTCAAACTCCTATGGCTAAGTGAGGGTGATAAAGCCACATAGTCCGATTGCCTGGTTTGTTGCGCTAAACACATCTCCTTCAAGGACCAAATTCTTAGATAAAGAGTGTTTAGATTCATCCCGAACACCCCCGTACTACCTACGTGGGGGCCGAAGCCGAGGACTGGCGAACTCTCAAACTTGATATAACGGCCGCAAGGAGGTAAAACTTTAAATAATAAACAACAAAGCATTACATTACATATCAAGCCTTGTTTTCATCATACCGGACGAGATTACATGAATGTATTCATTCAAACGTAATGTCCTTGGCACATTGCTCCGCCACAATGCGGGATCCCTTCAGAACATCTTCAAAATACCACTTGGGCGTGTGGTGCTCATTGCCTGCGGGTGGTCCTTCGGTCGCAAGCTTGACGGCGTCCATCTTCACCCATTGTATCTTAACACGGGCAAAGGCCATCCGCGCACCCTCTTTGCAGACCGACCGCTTGATGGCGTCAAGCTAAGGGCAGGCATTGACCAGCCGCTTCACGAGTCCGAAGTAGCTGCTGGGTATAGCTTCTACAGGCCACAACCGGATTATTAAATCCTTCATGGCGAGTTCGGCCACCCTATGCAGCTCGACCATCTGCTTCAGCTGGTCGCTAAAAGCCACCGGATGTTCTGGCGCAAAATATTGTGACCAGAACAGCTTCTTCGTTGAGGTCCCCTCTTCGGCTCGGAAGAATGTCATAGTGTCAGAAACACTGCGGGGTAGGTCCGCAAACGCCCCTGGAGAACTCCAAATCTGGGTTAGCATGATATATCTCTTCTTCACATACTTGCTCTGCATAATAAAAGCCTTACCCACTGCAATTTTCTTGGCCTCCTGGATTTCCTAGAGGGCACCCTGGGCTTCCACCCGGGCCTCTTATGAACTTTGATAGGCCTGGGCAAGTTCGGACTCTTGGTCCATATTCTTGCGCTCCAAGGCCTCGCACTTCTTCACGGCGTCTTGTGGCTCCTGCTGGACCTCGCCGACCCTGGCCTCATGCTTTTCGTGGGCGGCCTGCTCATCTGCCGCCCTCTTCTAGGCTTCGGCCAGCGCTGCCTTGAGGGTTTCCACCTCGGACGCCGCCCCTACAAATTATCACACGATCAACACAAGCAATTCATATCTTGCTATATTTTAATAGGTCGTTACATACCCTGCTTGTCCGCCAACTGCTTTTTCGCACGACCGAGCTCTTCCTCGGTCTGCTCCAGCTTCTGCTTCAGTCCAGACACTTCGGCAGCATGAGAAGTCGTGGCTAGCAGTGACGCCTGCGTATTCATATAGACATACATGGTTAGTCTCCTGCAAAAAACGATTTGATCCTCTGTTCGGCTTTTCTTTCCGAATCCTGAACAGAGTCTCAGGGGCTACTATCTATACTGTGACTTCCTTTTCACAAATTGCATTGCTTACCTCAAAGCCTGTTAAAAGGCTTGTGCAGGCTTCGGTCAGTCTGCTCTTCATGGACTGAATCTTCTCAATAACCGCACCCCATGAGGGTGCGGTGTTCCTCTACGATGGAAGCGCTTCGCAGCGCTTCCAGTAAAGTATCCGGTGCCTCTGGTTGGACAGAGGTCACCGGCGGAATGGGCACACCTCCTTCCGATGAAGGAGGTAGCTTGCCGGATTCCGGAGCCGTATAGGTCTCCTGAACCGTATTCAGCTGGGGGCCGAATTGGACATGGCCCCCATCGCCAGTCCCCATGGGGATTTGCTCCCCCATGTGTCCGGTGGCCGAGGTCTCGCCCTCTGGCGCCATCCTGACGGCCTCCTGCGTCTGTCCCTGGCCGGGGATCCTTCAGGACAACACCTCGGTGTCGTCTATGGCCCTGGGAGAGGAGGTCGTCGGAGGGCACCCGCTGTCCATGACCTTCGGGTCCAGCGAGTTACCTGAAGACAAGGATCTCTCGTGGGCAAAACGAGCCGGACTGCAAATGCATGATTCGACATGTTAAAATTATGAAGTAAAGAGGCGGATATGTGAATGCGTCAGGGTCTTCGGATACTCACGATTCGGCCAGGGGCTTATCTCGAGGGCGCCGTTCTGGGCTGCTGTCGACGTCCCATGCAGAGCTATCCACGAGGGAAGCCTTTCCCTTCTTGGCGCCTCCGCTTCCAGATCTTTGGAAGCCGCCCTCTTCCTTCACCCCTTAGGGAGGGGGAAGTTGCTCTTTCCTCCTCTTTCTCCTCGTCGTCGTCTTCGGCGACGGAGTGAGTTTCGGCGTCTTTGGAAGCCACGTCCAAAGTACCCTTGGGACGGAGGCTACCTCTAGTCCCGTTAGCCTTCTTCTTGGCCTTCTTCTCCAGCGCCTTGTAGGGCACCGGAACCAGCATCTTCGTCAGACGCGGGATGGCTGGATCCTCGAGCAGCGGAGCCGGACACTGAATCCGCTCCGCCTTCTTCATCCAAGCCTGAAAAAACAAATGGGGAAGTTCGGACACCCTCCTTGAATAAGCAAGTAAGGAATACACCTTGAAACAATGGAAAACTTACCAAACTGGCGGGATGGGCCAGGTCGTGCCCACGATCCTCAGTGGTCTTCAGCCACGTCTCGTTGGCCTTGAAGAGCACCTTCCAGATATCTTTGTGTGTAGTTCCAAAGAACCGTTGCAGGGTCTTGTGCTCGGCCGGATCGAACTCCCATAGGTGGCAAGTCCGGCTCTGGCATGGAAGGATCCGCCGGACTAGCATCACCTGAATTACATCGACAAGCTTGACGTTCTTGTCCATCATGCTCCTAATGCGCATCTGGAGCGTTGTCAGCTCGTCCGACGAAGACCAATCCAGGCCCTTCTCCTGCCAGGAGATAAGCCGCATTGGGGCCCTGGATTTGAATTAGGGAGCCTCAGCCCAGGTAGTGTCGCGGGGCTCTGTGACGTAGAACCACAATTTCTGCCACCCCTTGACGGTCTCCACAAAGGTGCCTTTGGGCCACGGGACGTTGGACATCTTGCTCACCATGGCACCTCCGCACTCCGCGTGCTCGCCACCCACCACCTTCGGCTTCATGTTGAAGGTCTTCATCCACAGTCCGAAGTGGGGGTGGGGATGCGGAGGAAAGCCTCACACACGATGATGAACGCCGAGATAGTGAAGAAGGAATTTGGGGCCAGATCACGGAAATCTAGCCCATAGTAGAACATGAGTCCTTGGACAAAGGGGTGGAGTAGAAATCCGAGCCAGCGGACAAAGTGGGGGATGAAAACTACCCTCTCATGGGGTTCCGGGGTAGGGATGAACTGTCCCTCGGTCAGAAGCCGATGGTCGACCTCCTTGGCCAAATACCTGGCCTCCCGAAGTTGGGTGATGTCTTTTTCCTTGACGATGGAGGCCATCCACTTGCCCTGTGCTCCGGACATGGTTGGAGTGCTTTCTTGGGGCAGGAAAGATGAGAACTTGGGTGCTAGAGCTCGAGAGTGGGTAGGCGGAAAGAGATAAGGCGTGGGTGGAAGAGATGAATCCTTATCTCCTTATAAAGGCAGAGAATATCAAGCGCCTCCCCACTTGCCATGAAACTGGCTTATTCCCCATAGGCCGTGGGGTGACATGGTTGGATTACCCATACCCGTATTGATGAGAATCCCGCAATAAGGGGACACGATCTCGAAATATGGAGCGGTAGGCCGAGAAATGGTTCAAAATGATAACCGGGCAGGGACGTGATGTCACGTTACAAAAAGTTGTCAGCAGATTGGACTCGTGAAATATTATACTCTCTGCGGTGGTGTTTGGTACTTGTTTTGCAGATCAGGACATGTTCTTTGTGTTCGAAGACTATGTCGGAGTATTCGGAGGAGGAACCCGCCTTGCAATGCCGAAGACAATCCATGCACCGGACACCTCGTCATTGAAGCCTGGTTCAGGGGCTACTAAAGGAGTCTTGGACTAAGGGGTCCTCGGGTGTCCGGCCTGTTGGACATGGGCCGGACTGATGGGCTATGAAGATACAAGACCGAAGATTCTCACCTGTGTCTGGATGGGACTCTCCTTGGCGTGGATGGCAAGCTTGGCGTTCGGATATGAAGAATCCTTTCTATGTAACCGACTTTGTACAACCCTAGTCCCCTCCGATGTCTATATAACCCGGAGGGTTTAGTCCGTAGAGGCAATCGTAATCACATAGGCTAGACTTCTAGGGTTCTAGCCATTACGATCTCGTGGTAGATCAACTCTTGTAATACTCATATTCATCAAGATCAATCAAGAAGGAAGTAGGGTATTACCTCCATAGAGAGGGCCCGAACTTGGGTAAACATTGTGTCCCATGTCTCGTATTACCATCAACCTCAGATGCACAATTCAGGACCCCCTACCCGAGGTCCGTCGGTTTTGACATCGACAATCACCCACGGTGGTTTCTCATTAACCGCTTGTAATAGGAAAACCCAATTAGCAAGCTAATTGGCCAATTAGCGGGCTAATTTCCCTATTATTAATAATCCATTTACTAATCTAATTGACATTCATATTAAGAAAATAATATATTCCATTTCCATATTAAGGAAGCAGGATTTCATAATTGAAATACATCAGAGTACAACATGATATAGCTTCAGCACTCAGCTACCCCATTACACAACTGTACTAGCAGGAAGTTTCACATGAAACATCTAGAACCTTTCAAAATTAGCATCATAGACGGTACATAGAGAGATGCATCTCATCTGGAAAATTGCTGAAGCGGAAGGCGAATATTGAGCCTTCATTCATGTTGAAGGCTTTGCAACTTTAGGCCAATGCTTGTGGATGATTGACCATCCATCCTTCAACCTCTTCAGGAACACTTCAATATTGAACTGTGGGTGTTGTATGAAAACTTTCCTCGCCTCCTGACCACAGAGGTGGTTTGAGAGGTAATCATCAGTGAATCCTGAAAACAAGGATGTGCATAAATATCTTCTCTATATTGGAAATGGGGAAAAGGAATACAAAAAGGCAAGGTATAATAGTTAGTACCATCTTGTAAACCTCAGTGCTTCCCATTGTTTCCCTGCAACACATATCAGGTAGTTAGTCATCAGGTTAAGTAAGGGTTCGCATGCTATCAGTAAAATAGGTTGATGATAAATAAGCACATTGCAGATTCATCAGATTAATTCAAGCCACATGGAAAACCCATTTATCCAAACCAAGCATGATTAAGAACTAGGAAACATATCACTCGTATATGTTTCTCATGTATTAAGTGCAGCCAAATTCGATTTATTCCTCACATAGTATACAATAACAGAATGCAGCCACAACAATTGAACATCACATTGCAGAATTGAACCAAGCAGTTAGCTAAACACCACAACAAATGAACCAGACGTTAACTGAGCACCACATTGAACAATATAACATACTCCTAATAGAAGATCAGACAGTTAACCAAACCAAGCATGCTTAACAACATGGAAATATATCAATTGTATTTGTTTCTCATGTATTTCGTACAACTAAATTCAATTTATTCCTCACATGGTATGCAATAAGAGAATGCAACCACAACAATTGAACATCGCATTACAGAATTGAACCAAGCAGTTAACTAAACACCACAACAAATGAAGCAAATGTTAACTGAGCACCACATTACACAATATAACATACTCCTAATAGAAGATCAGATAGTTAACCAAACCAAGCATGCTTAACAACTTCGAAATATAGCAATTGTATTTGTTTCTCATGTATTTAGTACAGCCAAATTTGATTCATTCCTCACATGGTATACAATAAGAGAATGCAGCTACAACAATTGAACATCGCATTACAGAATTAAACCAATCATTTAACTAAACACCACAACAAATGAACCAAACGTTAACTGAGCACCACATTGCACAATACAACATACTCCTAATAGAAGATCAGATAGTTAACCAAACCAAGCATGCTTAACAACTTGGAAATATAGCAATTGTAATTGTTTCTCATGTATTTAGTACAGCCAAATTTGATTTATTCGTGACATAGTATAAAATAACAGAATGCAGCCACAACAATTGAAGATCGCATTGCAGAATTGAACCAAGCATTTAACTAAACACCACAACAAGTGAACCAAGCCACAACAAATAAACCAAGCAGTTAAGTAAACACCAATTGAACAATATAACATACTCCTAATAGAAGATCAGATAGTTAACCAAACCAAGCATGCTTAACAACTTGGAAATATTGCACCCTGAAGAATTGAACATCAGATTTGCAGAATTGAACCAAGCAGTTAATTGAACACCACATTGCACGACCTATAGAACATATACACTATAGTAGAAGATTGCATGGTGAAAGTAGATATCACAGTTCACTAGAATTTGTTAAGGAAAGGTAGTAGCTAGCAAACTGAACATGGGTCCTTATAGTGAGCTAATAAGACAAGCTACTCCTCATTGTCGGAGATATCGATGATGATTGGCTCCTTGGACATGGAAGAGGGCGAGGCCTCCGCATCGTGGGTGCCCTCGTTGTAGTGGTGAGTTGCCTGAGCCGCTCCGGGCACCAACCTTCTGGCTCTCGAGATGAGGTAAGCATGTGCACGCTGAGAAAACACCTCGTAGTCTTCGTCGAAGGCACCGACGGTGGCCTCGAGAAAACGCCACGAACTGTCGTTTAAAGCAGCCAACCACGTCGCGGCGTCGGCGCGCGAGGCGTCAACGGTGAGGTGCTCCTCCAAGATCTGGGGGTCGGCACGAATGGAAGTCATCGCGACCTCATCCGTGCGTGCGGATGCGATTTGCTTCTCCGCTGCCAAATGCTCCTTGAGGTCCTGGCTATACTGCGTGCACCATGGCTTAGGCCAACGCTTATTTGGTGGAGGGGTCGGTGATTTGGGTGGAAGGTGTCGCGCTCGCGCCAGCAGTCAGGGCATGTGGGATGTCGAAGAAGGAGGAGGATGGGGTTGGGTGTGGATTACCTGCCTGGATAGGCGAGGCCGAGCAGCATGAAGGAGGGTCACTGGCGAGGAGGCGGCGGCACTACAAGCAAGGAGTGAAGGTTTCAACTTGGAAAGGAAGGTGGAAAGAGCGGAAATGTGACTTTTGGTAAGGGGGTAGGCGGGGAGGTAGATATTTCTGCGGAAGCCAAAAATTTGGAATCGTTTCAGACAAAAAACTGGCGCGCAAAGTGACATCGGACATGGTCCCTTATTCAGACACGGCCCGGAGATATTTTGTGTTGCATCTCACACGGTTCGTTATAATAAACTGTGTGGGGTCTACTGGATTTTTGGTCTTGATTTGAATTATATAATGGGGTCATAGTGGCCATGGACGGTGTTTGAATTGCTAGACCTTTTATCTGCAGGTATCATAAAAGAATTAGAATTATTCAGGGTTCGTTTGGACATTTTTATGCATTAAGTGAGTTTTCAATGCATTTATGTGCATAATTCAAATTTGAACTACATGCACATGCTCCAGTGCATATAAATCCGTTGAAAAATCAAATCTTTGTCCTTGGGTGCATGCTTAGGTCCCATGCAAGAAATGGGAATGAATTTCAAACACCATGGCACTATTGATTGCCGGCAAAACATTGAGATGCCTGGTTTTTAAATTATAGTAAGTCCAAAACTCGTCTGAAATTCATGAAACTTGGCATGCTATCATGGAGCAGCATCAACATGTCTTGATACAAATTTTGTCCCATTTGGGGCAGGTTTGGGTATATGCTTCTCACAAACCGGAGCTTCTCACAACAAGCATGATGGTTTTCGGTAGGGAACATCCCACCTTTGGGGACAAAACGATATCCATTGCCTCTTATTGCTTTCCAGTTTTTGTTCTCGTGTCAACATAGAACAACAGGAGTGTTGTGTGATTTTTTGTGATTTTTCTGGGTTCGTTTGGAAAATTTTATGCATTAACTGAGTATTCAATGCATTTATGTGCATAATTCAAATTTGAACTACATGCGCATGCTCTAGTGCATATAAATTGGTTGAAAAATCAAATTTGTGTCCTTGGGTGCATGCTTAGGTCCCACACAAGATATGGGAATGAATTACATACACCAGGGCACCGTTGATTGCCGGCAAAACATTAAGATGCCTGGTTTTTATATTCTAGTAAATCCAAAACTCGTCTCAAATTCATGAAACTTGGCATGCTATCATGGAAGGGCACCTGGCATGCTGTGGTATTTTTTGTGTCCATTTTGAGAGAAGGTGCACTCGAATAATGATTGCCAACAAAGGCATTCTAAAAAAATAGCTGCCACTTTAATATCTCAAACATTTGTATAATTCAAACCATGTGCGTTCGGTTAACCATTCACGTGATGCCACGTATCTAGGTTTTAATGTCTATAGGAGGTGCCGTGTGGACAGCTGCTTGACAGAATGGGAGGCATGCGAGCGCAGTCTGGTGTGCAGGCTCACCAGGAAGTGTACAAGCTGTTCAACACAACATCTGTGCATCTCCTCAATGCAAACGGTTCAGATTACAGTATGCAAATTAAAGCCAGATGTCGGTGTCAAAACTGGCGGATCTCGGGTAGGGGGTCCCGAACTGTGCGTCTAAGGCGGATGGTAACAGGAGGCGGGGGACACGATGTTTACCCAGGTTCGGGCCCTCTCGATGGAGGTAATACCCTACGTCCTGCTTGATCGATCTTGATGATATGAGTATTACAAGAGTTGATCTACCACGAGATCATAGAGGCTAAACCCTAGAAGCTAGCCTATGGTATGATTGTTGTTGTCCTACGGACTAAACCCTCCTGTTTATATAGACACCGGAGGGGGCTAGGGTTACACATAGTCGGTTACAAGGGAGGAGATCCACATATCCGTACTTCCAAGCTAGCCCTCCATGCCAAAGAGAGTCCCATCCGGACACGGGATGAAGTCTTCGATCTTGTATCTTCATAGTCCAACAGTCCGGCCATAGGATATAGTCCGGCCGTCCGAAGACCCCCTAATCCAGGACTCCCTCAGTAGCCCCAGAACCAGGCTTCAATAACGATGAGTCCGGCGTGCAGGTTTGTCTTCAGCATTGCAAGGCGGGTTGTTCCTCCGAATACTCCAGAGAAGACATTGAACACAAGGATAGTGTCCAGCTCTGCAAAACAAGTTCCACATACCACCGTAGAGAGAATAATATTTCCACAAATCTAACCTACTGACACGTTTAGCAACATGACATCATGCCATGGCCCGGTCATTATTCGAACCGTTTTTCTCAACCAGCACTGCACATATCACGAGGCGGTTTTCTTGACATGTCTTGTCGAAGCAGAGATTATGTCCCCTTATCAAGGGATTCTCATTAATACGGGTATGGGTAACCCAACTGCGCCATCAATTATGGCGTTCGGGCAATAA